>NC_134402.1:77946093-78246093 GCF_038048845.1 Mixophyes fleayi
TTTTCCCATAGGCAGATTTCAACTCTCTCCAAAGATTTTTAATTGGATTGAGATCAGGACTCATTGCTGGCCAGTTTTAAACAGTCCATTTTTTCCTTTTCAATCATTCTTTTGTGCTTTTGAATGTGTGTTTTGGATCTTCATCATGCTGGAGGACCCATGTTTTTCGACCCAAACCTAGTTTTCTTACACTGGGTAGCATATATCACTCAAAAATGCCTTGGTAATACTCTGATTTCATGATAACTTCAATACGGTCAGGGCCTCCAGCACCAGAGGCAGCAAAGCAGCCCCACAACATTATGGATCCTCCCCCAGATTTAACCTTAAGTAGGGTGTTCTCTTTAAAAGTTTCATTTTGTTGCCCAGAAGAATTTGGTGTGTCTAGGCAAGTTTTGCCAAAAATCAGTCATTCCTTTCTTTTTTTTTTACTTTTTTTCAGCAGTGGGGTCCTCCTTGGCCTTCGCTCATAAAGCCCTTCTTGGTTTAGTGTGCAGCGTATGGTACGGGTTGAAACCATCACTCCAGATTGTTCCAGGTCAGCCTTCTGCTGGATGTTTTACACAGCGTTTTTTCCACAGTTTCATACTAACCTTCGAAGACTTCTCTAATAGATTTTCCTCTTTCCCCCACGTCCATGAAGGTTATTCACAGTTCAATGAGTAGCAAACTTCTTAATAACACTGCGCACTGTTCTCTGCTAGGATTTCAAGGTCTCCGGAGCCTTGTACCCTTTAGAGGTCTTGTGATTAGTGATAATAGCACTTCTAATCAGGGGCGGACCTAGACTTTTTCTTTTTTTAGGGGAGGCGACTTTGCACAACCATTTCCCTCCTTTACTCTGATTGGTTAGCCTGTTTGGCCCCGCCTCCTCTTTCCCTGTGAGCAGACCTCTCGACCACAGTTGTAAGGTATAAAGATTGCTGCTGGGAAGGTGGGGGGGGGGGACTGGGGGGTGACTGCCTGGATTGCTCCCCCCCCCCTCCCGTATCCACCAGTGCTTCTAATGCTCTCAGACAGCTCTCTTGCCTTTACCATTGTAACACAGTAACAGGGAATAACAATTGGCCTTTTTAAACATTGAAGCTATTACTCATTGGTTAATTCAAGTCATGTTAGCACTGACAATTTATCACAAGTACACCTAATTTTTAATTTATCTCACTTGAGTCTAATCTAGCTTTTCTTTACAAATTCATTTGAATTGCTCAAATGGGTGCCACTAATTGTGTCATGGCAATCTTTCAATTTATACATTCCTACTATTGCTTTTTAAAATTGTGATTTGTTTTATCCTTAGCTGCTCTGTGCCAAACATGAGCGTCTATAGACCAAAACTTTTCCACTGCATTCTTTTTTTTTCAGGAGATATTGTACATGATGTACTTAAAATTCAGGGCTGCAATAATATTGACAACCGTGAAGTGGGTGGGACAGGGCCTCAATGAAACAAATCACTGCAAATCCTGTCATGTTGACCCCACCACCACGGCACGATGATGCGATCGTGGGATTTCATCATAGGGGGGTGAAGCTAAAATGTCGCACTTGCCATTTGAAATTCTCTCCAGGATATTAAAAGTTGGCAAGTATAATTAGAACTCTGCATTTACACAAATATTACTAACAATATATTATACATTTATTAGCCTCACTTGTGTATTTTACGTATATATTACTTCAAATGCCAAAAACCACAAGATCTATTTGTGGGATTGTTAGTACATCAGTCTGCCTGTCATGCACAGCAGTTCTCTTTTGTCAATTTTATTAAAAGGAAGCAGAGAAGTCACAACTTCATATGCTAGAATGAGCAATGTTAGAACAGACTTCTAGCCTTCCAGAAAGAGCTAGTGAGAAATATAGAAAAACAGTTCTATGCACATAGTATAGACGCTGAAGGAATGTTCAACAGACGGGATTGCAACCTGCAAATAACATGCTAATTAAAATCATCGAGCTGCTATCTCACATTTATTTAAACCAACTAAGAATTTATTTATTTATTTTTTATTGTTCATTACTCCACAGGGGATTAATTAATGAATGCTTAATGATATTAGATCACAATTAGATCACTTATGTTTAACCACATGGTTTCTATGCATACACATATAAATATAAATTTTGGGCAGATAGATAATTGTTCAACACTGTAGCAATTAAACAGCTGTAGCCTGTCTTATGTGTTAAGTGATGGAGCTGCGGGCAAGTGGTATAGCAGATGGCCGTATACACCCATTCCAATGTTTTAAAAAAACCAAAAAAAAACATTTTTATTTTCATTCTAAAACAAGAAGAAAAAGGTGTTGGGAAGTCAAAACAAGGCAGCTTTCCTCTAATGCAAATTTGTATATTTGCAATTTAGATTTGTTTATAATCTATTAGATGTACTAAAATACAGAGCTAAAGTATGTCAAGCAATGTGTTTTGACAGAATTCCAAACAACATAATTATTTGCTAAATTCATACAACTAGGACTGCCTAATGGAGACGAAGATGGTAAAGCATTTATATATATATATATATATATATATATATATATATATATATATATATATATATATACACAAATACATATATTTATTTCTATATATATATATATACATATGGTAATTGAGGAACAGTATGTACATATAATCATACTTGCCTACTCTCCCGTAATTCCCAGGAGGCGCTCATGAATTTGGGGGAGCCCTCCCGGACTTCCAGAAGAGTAGGCAAACCTCCCGGATTTGCAGAGATTCACAGCACTGAATAGCGGGGGCGGGTCTTAATTGTGTCATTAAGCCCTGCCCCCACTATTTAATGCCGCAATTTTGACATTTTATAGTGGGTGCGGGACTATGGTGACATGGCAACGTCACCACGCCCCCTCCTACCCCCTGTCACATGACTTCTGCCGGGGGAGAGGTTTTGAAAGTTGGCATGTATGCATATAATATACAAACTTTGTTAATATAAGCTATGTATCCACTCCTGTAAATAATATCTGTATAAATGGTGAGTTCTGATGTCATTTTTTATAATCTGTGAATTCTGATGACTTCCGCGTTGATTAGGAAAAGTTATGTATTATAAGGAATAATGCACCACATACTGTAAATTATTATGAATATTACAAGTTACGTGGTCACAGAATTCCTAAGTAACTTATAATAGCCGTATAATTTACAGAACAGCACACACTATTACATATATAAACAGTAACTAACACATGTAATAAGTGGCCAAATACAGATTTAAACATTTTAATTTCTAGCTCAGGATTCTAGAATTTTTCTTTCTATATAGTGTTGATCTGCTTCAATGATAGATTCAACACATCTGATCTATTGTAGAATAGGCACTCTGAATGCAGCATGCTTGTGTTAAATACATAGTGCCTCATGTACAAAGCACACATAACACTACATGACCCGCAAGATGACTTAGCTTTGCATTGGTGTACCTGGAAAGTCTGTCCAGCACACATGCTTTGTAGGTGCGAGACGCCTCAGAAAATGTACACCAAGGTGTGTGGAGAGACTTGGGGCTAGATGTACTAAACGGTGGATTTGAAAAAATGGAGATGTCGCCTATGGCAACCAATCTGATTCTAGCTTTCATTTATTTAGTGCATTCTACAAAATGACAGCTAGAATCTGATTGGTTGCCATAGGCAACATCTCCACTTTTTCAAACCCGCCGTTTAGTAAATTTAGCCCTTGAAGTACAACCTTCTATCACTTAAGTTCCACTGATGTAATTTCATTAAACTTTTACACTTTCCTCCTAAAATTTAGCCTGAAATATGGCTTTACGGCGTCACTGCGAATCGTACCATCAAGTGGGCAGGCGACGGGCGAATAGCCAGCTCTCCCAGGAGTTTGAAAGACCTACTCGGAATTCTGGTGTCTCCCGGACTCAAGATTCCCCACCACTTCTGCTGAGAGAATGCACCACACCATAAAAGTGCCCAGAATCAGTTTATTGAGTACATATGCAAATCATATAGGTCAGTGCAGGTTCTAAATAGAACATCAACTCATTGTTTAATTGCTGCTGGGAATTACTGCAGGACTCAATAGTATGTTAGTCCCCATTCCTTTATGGAGGAATGACTGATGACTACCAGTTTTTTTTCCTTTGCGTTGTATAAGATATTCATTTTTCATTTTCAATTAATTGGTCTGATGAAGCTTACCATGCATAAATATAAATATTTCATTATATATTTGTTTACTTGCTCTTTAAAATAAGACAACTATTAAAGAAAAACATAATTGCCGAATTCTGGAGTTACCCAGGAGATGACAACTCTTTCATAAGAGTGTAGATGTTGGGGGAAAAAACAATTCAAACTGGTTATAATTGTGAATTTTCACACTGCTTGTATGAGAATTCCCTAGCGGTGTGTCAGATTTAAATGCCCAGAATCCTAGACCCTGGGGTAATATGGGAATGGGCACAAAGGTATTTGCCCGACTTCCATCTGAACATGAACTATGTCTTTGTGATCCTTAGTTATCTGCTACATAGGTGTACAGAGGAGTTACAATCAATAACAAATAAATGGTATTTTGTATTGTAAGGGAATTACAATTTTTCCCTTGGCCAAATTCCATTTCAATTGACAAAATGTACCTGAAAGTCAATGTAGCTCAATAAACAACCCAAGAGCAATTCAATGAAGGACTGGACTCTAAAAAATGGGACACAAAAGCCTCCTTACATTTGTGTGCAGTACAATCCATGCCACAAGACCCAGCAGCAGGACATCACCACTATATAGAGTTACATAAACCGGGGAGAAAACGGTTGCCTGACTTCCCAATGGTAGTAAAGTGGATTTAATTTCATTGACTGTAACTTTCCTCCACCAACAATCCACTAATAGATGGTGATGTTGACTCATTACCTCCTGGAGGTACTGTATGCTATTTCCATATTTGTACGGTTTGACCATATTATTTACCATGCATAACACATATACACTAGAAGGCAGTGGGAGTAAAGCGAGATCCAATAGTGCTTCAGGCAAGCCCCAGTTTAACCTAAGGCACTGGCAACAGAGAAGTGGGTCTCGAGCAAGCTGCAGTCACTCATGTCAGGGGAACAAAGTGTGCACAAAAGTCACATCTACTTCACTGCTTTACATTTAGGAAACTGTGTGACAAAAGCTAATGATACTGAACTAATGTGTGTCAATATACTGATCATATCCTAATGGTCTAGTCTAAAGCAATGACAATCCCTAGTGTACAAATACATCTGGGCAGCATCAATAGGGTTTCAATATGCCAAAACACAGAGGCACTTACATTGATTTACAATAATCATTCATGGTGGACAGTAAGTAGATTATATCCTTACATGTAAGTAATGGCTGTGGGATTCACGTAGGATAACAGAGAATGATCTTGTTCTCTATTTTGCTTGTGTACAAGTAGTATTAAGACAGTAGTAACAAATAAAGAGATACTGACTAAAAGGCATAAATAGTAAACATTTAAGTGATACATGATAACATTCATATTTACACCACATTTACAGTGTCTTGTATTTGCTGACTATTGATGATCTCAGAAAAAGTGGAAGATACTGTGCTTGAATAAAGTCTTTGATCCTTTTCTCCAATTGCCTATCAGCTTGTACATGTAATACTAATTGCATTACTATCTTATTGTGCGCCTGCTGTGCTTTTTACTGTATCACCCACATGAACTGTCCTGAACCCGCTCTTCACGCATCTCAGGCTTTGTACTTAACCGTGAGGCGTATCACATCTTTTTTAAATAAAGTTATTGGGTTAAACCCCCAAACTTAACCCAACCTAACCCTCCACACCAACCTGAATCCCAATTTGTAAAAAAAAAAATACAAAAAATAGCAAGAAACAAACCCTGACTTCAGGGTTTCACTTATGGTTTGGGATTTGGATTAGGTCAGAGTTTGGACATTTTATTTCAAATTGGGTGGTTGGGGTTGAAGCTAGTGCAGACTATCCAAACTCTAAGTGAAACCCTGATTTGATACTTTATTTAAAGAAAATGTAATTTTAGAGGATCTGAAAGTGAAAGGCAGCCTGTAACATATACATAACCTCATACATTCTGATACCAGTATTAGTAGAACTTTGACTTTTGGGATGATTAGAACGTTATACATACAAGTGATCAATTCCATTCCTTTTAAAGCCCACTGAAGAGGAAAACCAGAAGTTAGGGGGAGATGGAGGAAGTATTAGCCATACATAAAAATATCAGGTAATTACACTAACACATAATGTATAATACTGTATTAGATGATGGCCACATTCACATATGACAGAAGAAACAATTGAAATGGCCCATGCAGTAACGTAACTTACCAATGGTGCAGTGCTCTCCATTCCAGCCCTGGTTACATTCACACTTCCCATCTTTGCAGGTCCCATGCTCCAAGCAGCGAGGGTGGCAGGCTCTTTGGCTACAGGAAGGCCCTGTCCACCCTTCCTCACACCGGCATGACCCACCCATGCAGACTCCATGAGAGCCACAGTCAACGGCACAAATTTCTATACAATGTAAAGAAGAGAAAATGTTAAAATGTTTCAGCACATGAGAGAAACAGATATTATAGAACACTGCAGAAGTTTGATCATCTTTCCCATGAAAAAGATGATCCTACAACTTAGAACGCATTACATGAAGGGCAAGTGGCTTTTAGATTAGTCTTTTAAAATATACATTTTATCCTGGATGGTTTAGAAAGCTTTGTCTGATGTTTTATAGGTGAGCTAGGAACTGTGATAAAAGAGCATCACTGGCTACAACAAAGCAGCATTTCTGAAGGTCCAAAAGAGATACAAGAACTTTGAACTGGCCTATGATTCATATCACAGCTCTGCACTCAATTAGTTCAATTGGCCCCACGTGCAGCTGCACCTTTCAATTGATTTGTTTGCAGATAAGCCTTTAGCCCACACTTTAATAATGATTGTGCCTTGAAGTAATTTATGGCAATAAATGGAACACAAAGTTAAAGCTCACATAATCCATGCTTATATAATTACAACTCACGGGGTAAGCCCTGTCACTAACACAGATGAATGTAAAAAACTTCCATGGCGTTATTGTGTAATAATGTGGCATGTAGAGATTAACCTTTTGCTCAAAGGGAAAGCTCTGTAGCCCTGATCACACAGAAGTCGCTTTAAATAATATATACAGAGAGAACCTGTACAAGTGCTCATTAAGTATGATCTATGATGAGTTGTGCCATAATAATAGTGAAAGTCTCTTATCTGCTGTGAAGCTGTACTACTTCCTGTGATTTCCAGGTAATGTCATGTATATAAATAACATTCTCTACAGTGGGAAATGCTGCTTTCTTGTCAATCAGACCCCTGGTTATCACATGCCTAACTAGAACAATGCTAACATAGTGAAAGTTGGGGGGGGTATTTTGTGGCAGCGCGGTGGCTAAGTGGTTAGCACTTCTGCCTCACAGCGCTGGGGTCATGAGTTCAATTCCCGACCATGGCCTTATCTGTGAGGAGTTTGTATGTTCTCCCTGTGTTTGCGTGGGTTTCCTCCGGGTGCTCCGGTTTCCTCCCACACTCCAAAAACATACAAGTAGGTTATTTGGCTGCTATCAAAATTGCCCTAGTCTCTCTCTATCTCTCTCTCTGTCTGTGTGTGTGCGTGTGTTTGTGTGTGTGTGTGTGTATATTAGGGAATTTAGACTGTAAGCTCCAATGGGGCAGGGACTGATGTGAATGAGTCCTCTGTACAGCGCTGCGGAATCAGTGGCGCTATATAAATAAATGATGATGATGATGATATTTTCCAATATGGCAGATTTTGCTGCTGTGGTATAAATATTAAATTTTTTCTACTTCTACCTGATAATTTAAACTGGCTAATTGCAACACAATGTAGTTCGCTCCCTTCACCTCTCTAGGTAAACGTTTTGAAAGGCTGAATTTCAAACATGCATAGTGTTACTGCCAATACACAGTTCTATTCTATTAGCCTATACATAAGGAATCACAGACATTCACTGATGTTTTAGTACAGATTACTAACACTACCTAATCATGTGCCATCAAACTTTGGTCTGACGGAGGTTCTAAAGGGAATATAATGCTAGCCTACTATTCTGCTGGCTGTGGCAAACCGACAATATTTGTCTTACATTTTCTAACTTGTATTAGATTAGTCAAAGCTATGAATTATTGCACAGGTATCAGAAATAACCCCAAATATTTTGCAGCCAAGGTATTTGACATAGTGCTTCATATCCAGTTTTGCTAACAATACAATCATTTCTTTATGGTATCAAACTGCATCTCCCTTGGTCTTGAATTACGGTCCACAACTGTTTTTGATGATAACAGGCATATATAAATAATAACTGCCTTTGTTACAGATAAAAAGGGTTTCTCTAATCTGGGGATGGCTGGTATGTGATTGCTGCCGTGCTAAAGATGAAAAGGATCTTGGAGATTTACCAGAACAGACTCTGGAAGTATTCTATTAAAATGATCACATCCTCTAGACAACTCTAGATTGTTCAAACTTAGGTCTTTTCCACGTTGTATATTCAAACTATACTTATTGTGTTAATGTAATAACATGGTACAAACTTCATCCATGTGTTTTCAACCACAGCACCCAATCAGATACCAACTGTTACACATCTAGTGTAGTCTGACTAATGAAAGCCAACATCTGATTGGTTACAGTATGTTATACCACATCATCAACTTGCACTAAAACAATCACTAATACCTACAAATATTGAAATATATTTCCCCATTTAAGATTTTTAAATTCATTACCCCAAACTGAATATAACATTATTTCCAAATCTCCCCCCCCCCCCCAATCCAGGCACTTGCCACTTGAGAGCAACTGTTAAAGATGGCAAGTGTGATTATATATGATGAATATGTGATAATATATATATATATATATAATATTAACATGCAGCCAGAAGAGCTGTGTAAACGGTGACACTTTTTAAAAACAGTATGATACATCTTATAAACTGTGCAGGATATCAATAAAAAATAAAATTCTGGGACTCCAAAAGTTAGCCTCAGCTGCTTTACATACAGGTACATGAAGGAAGTTGTAAGGAAATAGGTGCATTGAAGTCATTGTTTGATTTAGAAGATTTTATACTTATATAATAAATAAATTAACTCAAAAGAGAAATTGTTTTTGCTTTGTAATAACTTGAATATTATGTCATGGAAAGAGAAAGAACTGTAAATCTAATATACATTATTTTCAATTAGAGATGAGCGGGCTCGGATTGCGCTAATCCGAGCCCACCCGAACAGTGCGGATCCGACGGCATCCGAGCACTGTTCGGGTATTTACGGCGGAAAAACGAACTCAAAATGAGGCTCTGACGTCCAAGTCTCGCGTCGGATCTCGCGAGACTTTAATCGCATAAATTCCCCGCTCAGGTCTGGCAGCAGCTGAACATGTGACAGGATCAGTGAATGGTAACCTGACATTACACTGCACATATTCTGTCAGTGGTGGAACAACCACAATGTGCTGGGGAAGGGGCAGCTGCCCATCCTCTAAGTGTAACAATGTGATCATCTGGACAGACGGCAGCAGGGTGACCTGGAGGAAATCTGACAGATACCAGTTATTGGGGAACATATCACAGGGGCCACGTGTCCCTGACCATCACAGATACACAATGATCTGTTTGGACATGTTAAATTTACCTGAACTGTGATGAGTCTATCCCGAACCTGACTTGTGTGATGACACACTTAATTATGGATCTGACTGCTGAGTTCATTTACGTGGTGATAAAAGCTAGGTATTTCAGTGAATAGTTGGGAGTATCTTGTATGGAGAAAACTATTTGGTTAGCTTCTCGGCATAAAGTCTAGTGACATTGTTTATCCATAAAGTATGTGTTCCATATTTTACTGGCCATGCCCCTGTGTGCATATTTATACAGATTATTTGCGTTACCTAGGAGACTACGAGCAAGGCACTGATCCTGCCGTATAAGTCCAGTGGTACTGCTGTTTAAGTCCACTGATCCTGCCACGTGTTTGTGCCTCCCACTTGTGTCGCTTAGCTTAGTCATCCAGCTACCTCGGTGCAACCTTTTGGCCTAAAAACAATATTGTGAGGTGTGAGGTGTTCAGAATAGACTGGAAATGAGTGGAAATGAATGTTATTGAGGTTAATAATAGTGTAGAAGTGAAAAAAAAAAAACCAAAAAAATGGATTTTAGCACTTTTTATCCTTTTTTAAAAAAAAATCAGAACCCAAAGCCCAAAATCAGAACCAAAACCTTTCGTGGGGTGTTTTGGCAAAACAAATCAGAACCCAAAACCTCAAGCTAATCAGAACCCAAAACACCAAAAGTGGCCGGTACACACCCCTTTTTTCAATAAAAACATATAGAAACCCCCTCAACAAAATAACATAATTCCATTTTAATATCATCGTAATTATAGAGCAATCTAACAGACTGATGCATCTGTAACATCTAATAGTATCATTGGCTTTGGGGTGAATGGCACCACCTGGAACCAGAATGCAGAATAAAATGTGACTATTGATCCTACCTGCAAGGGTTTACCCACATTGGTATTAAAATCCTAGTTTAAAATGATATATTCTTAATCGTATAATTTCCATACCAATTTCATGGAAATAAGTTCATTGAAATTCATAAAGACTAAAACTTGCACCATCATAGTTTCCAGCTAAGATAGAGTAAACTGTAATCCATCCACACATTTCTGACAATGTCTCTTCACTTCTAATTAATACAATGTGACACTGGATTCAATTTACCTGCATAAAATGTAACAGATTATAAGTAGAGAAGCTAATACAAGCACAATGTGATAAAGTGACGAGAGACTTTATATAAGACAGAGTCCCATTCAATGGTTTGATGAGCAGGGAAAATAAATAAAAATAGACGTAATTGTGTGAAAATATATCCAAATCCACTAATAAATATTTACTGAGAAATCTTTTACATATTTAAACGTATAATATACTCCTTATTTGTTATGCATATGTTGTATTGATTCCTAATACATTAAACTAATTCCTAGTGTAATGTAACAGGTGGAAGTACCCCTTTTATCTGCCTGATGCATCCCTAGCGGTATATGTAGCACAAGTTGAGAAACCACACAATGGAGAATTAGCGATCCAAACAATTACTATATTTGAACAAGGTCTCTGAAGTAATAGGTGTACTGTGATGTTTCAGGCAGGAATCTATTAGATAGGTGTACTGTGATGGTTCAGGCAGGATTCCATTAGATAGGTGTACTGTGATGGTTCAGGCAGGAATCTTTTATATAGGTGTACTGTGATGGTTCAGGCAGGGATCTATTAGATAGGTGTACTGTGATGGTTCAGGCAGGAATCCATTAGATAGGTGTACTCTGATGGTTCAGGCAGGAATCCATTAGATAGGTGTACTGTGATGGTTCAGGCAGGAATCTATTAGACAGGTGTACTGTGATGGGTCAGGCAGGAATCCATTAGATAGGTGTACTGTGATGGTTCAGGCAGGAATCCATTAGATAGGTGTACTGTGATGGTTCAGGCAGGAATCCATTAGATAGGTGTACTGTGATGGTTCAGGCAGGAATCTATTAGACAGGTGTACTGTGATGGGTCAGGCAGGAATCCTTTAGATAGGTGTACTGTGATGGTTCAGGCAGGAATCTATTATATAGGTGTACTGTGATGGTTCAGGCAGGAATCTATTATATAGGTGTACTGTGATGGTTCAGGCAGGAATCTACTATATAAATGCCTAGTGGCGTGTGTGGAAAAAAAAACCCAATCTGCAGCGCCACCTGCTGGGCAGAGTTATACACTGACCTATATATTTCTTGAAGGAGAAGTGACAGTTGGGAGTGGTTAGTGGTTGCCGGGGGTGACAGTGGGGAGTTTTTAACACCTTAAGTAGCTTGATGAAGGATGTGGCGATGAAAATGAAGGATGAGGTGATGGAGAAAAATGATGAGTTGGTGACATGTGGACAAAACCACGTTAAAAAAGGGCGCTTGCGTCGGGAAGTAACGCTCTTCCCCTGAGGAGGCCTGGGCTAGGCCCAAATGCATGACAAGAACCTTTTTAACACCTTAAGTAGCTTGATTTGACTAGAATGCATGAGTATCATATGCACGGGTTGACTTGACTTTTATATAGGTGTACTGTGATGGTTCAGGCAGGAATCTATTAGACAGGTGTACTGTGATGGTTCAGGCAGGAATCTATTAGATAGGTGTACTGTGATGGTTCAGGCAGGAATCTATTAGATAGGTGTACTGTGATGGTTCAGGCAGGAATCTATTAGATAGGTGTACTGTGATGGTTCAGGCAGGAATCTATTAGATAGGTGTACTAGGTGTATACATGCACAATACTTCTATATTAAGAAGGTTAGGAACAGGACCGGCAGCATGCAATAAATGCAGCAGGAGGACCGTTGCCCCACCAGAACACCTGTGCCAAAATGTATTTTTCTCACTTAACCTAATTCAGCCACACACAGGTATAACCAAATACAAACAGATACATCCATTCCAGCTGAAAGGCAAGTTCATACTGTGTGTAACCAGCTTTACTCTGAGGAATGGCGTTGGATGTGACAGCACAGTTTTATTACAAGATCTCTGTCTGGTGTTCTGTAAATAAAGGTCCCCTATGGGACCAGCTACATGATGAGTAGGATGATCTGTATGATGTGTGGATACTAAAGAAGAGATCCCATGCATTTGTGTAGACCAGTGTTATATATGAGGAGGCCCATCATCATCCTATGGCCATTCTCTCTGATGTCAACGAAAGTTAAGAGAGAATCTGCTTTAAACAAATAGATCTCTTCATAAAAAAAATAAATGAAAAAAGACATTTATTTTCTAGTGATAAATGTATTTTTCCTTAAAACCGATTACGATTTGGCTGGGATAGCAAGATAACACAAGGAAGCATACTCCTATATGAAATCTACCTTTGCCTTTTCTGTTTTCTTTTAAAATCATTTCTATCTACAGTAGGTTCAGTTTCTTATTAAGAGACCGGTGATGGTTTGATTAACTTCAAAGCTCCAGAATATCAACTTGGCGGTGGGAGAGAAAGGGGTTTATTTCACTGGTACCTTTTTTGTTCCATCTAATCAATTTTTCATTAGGGTGAAGGTGTTTATCAGCTTTTAGCACACAAGGCTTGAACAGGATGCGTCAATCTTTATAATGAACTTATTAATTAGAGCTAATTTAATTCAAGTTGAATTGAAGGTCTAATTAATGGAATGACTGCTTATGAAGATAGAGGAAAGCTGTGTTGATCTTCAACCTAAACACTGTGAGGGGAAGATTTTCTTCCCTTCAGCAATAGAACAAACCATTCTGTAGGCATAGATTTATTACATCATGATTACAGATGTCTGAAGGTCACCTCCTGGTTTTAAGATTTTGAGATCCTCAAAGGTTATACTTAAAACGAAAATATACAATCTGTTTTAAGATATCATTAGTTGTCCCAATAAATGAACTGTAAAACACCACTTAGACCTGGGAGACATAGGTACACGATTGGTTTACTGTCACAGAATGCGCTTATATGCATTTCAAACAGTGTTTGAAGTTTACAATTATGAATAACCAGCAGCTACCATTATTTGGAACCATTTCATGTTTAATGTCAGGGAACAGTAAATGTTAAACAAAATTTCCACATTCTATTGATTTTAACCCTGTCTTCCCCATTTTGGTGGAGTCCCCTCACAGTAGTTCAGCAGGGTGTCAGTATGTACAATTACTGCGGACACAGATCCAGTGAAGGGTTAGAAAAGACAGCTGGATCCTGGTTAGTAGTGACACAGCGATGCAATCAGGAGTCACTTGTATTTTGTAGCTATGTGTAGGTTACTATGGTGGTCATAGATTACAGCAGAGGCCCTAAGTAATAGGATCGTGATGAATTCAGCAAATGGCTAGGGTCCCTATGGAGACAAGGGTGGAGGTATGAAAATAATTTAATATGGATGTCTTTAGTTTTGGTTTCAAATGGGAAATGTTATATTTTGATTAAATACAGGTAGCAGATCTCTTTTCTGGAAATCAGAAAGCAAATTATTACTGCATTTTGTTGATTCTCTCGTGCACACAAAGATGACACACCCCTTCCCAATTGTAAACCTGTACGCAGATTTTAAATTACCCTTATATAGCTCAATTTACCTTCTAACTGGACTTACTCTTGAGTCTAAATGAGGTGTTTTAATGAGTAGGCAATGTTGGGAAAGACGGGGTTAATTGGAAAAGTAATTTAATATATTTCAGAATATTTTAGACAGGGTGTTCCAAATTAAAGAAAATTCATTTGTCTAGAAATTTTTAAAACCTATGTTTTCCAGATAATAGATGTCACTGTACAGTAGCTATGTGTCACTGTACAGTAGCTATGTGTCACTGTACAGTAGCTTTGTGTCATTGTACAGTAGCTATGTGTCATTGTATAGTAGCTTTGTGTCATTGTACAGTAGCTATGTGTCATTGTATAGTAGCTTTGTGTCATTGTACAGTAGCTATGTGTCATTGTATAGTAGCTTTGTGTCATTGTACAGTAGCTATGTGTCATTGTATAGGAGCTTTGTGTCATTGTACAGTAGCTATGTGTCATTGTATAGGAACTTTGTGTCACTGTACAGTAGCTATGTGTCATTGTATAGGAGCTTAGGGGCATATTCAATTACGATTCCGGTCCGCGGTAACGTGCCGGAACGGCCCGCAAAGCTAATTCACGGTACCGCAATAACGTGGATTTTCGTTAGCAGCCCATAGGGTTGCGTATGAAAATCCGCGTTAATGCGGTACCGTAATACCACCAAGAACGCGCACTTTTCGCGGTAACGTGAATCGGAAAGCTAATTGAATATGCCCCTTTGTGTCATTGTACAGTAGCTATGTGTCATTGTATAGGAACTTTGTGTCACTGTACAGTAGCTATGTGTCATTGTATAGGAGCTTTGTGTCATTGTACAGTAGCTATGTGTCATTGAACAGAAGCCTTGTATCATTGTATAGTAGCTTTGTGTCATTGTACAGTAGCTATGTGTCATTGTATAGTAGCTTTGTGTCATTGTACAGTAGCTATGTGTCATTGTATAGGAGCTTTGTGTCATTGTACAGTAGCTATGTGTCATTGTATAGGAACTTTGTGTCACTGTACAGTAGCTATGTGTCATTGTATAGGAGCTTTGTGTCATTATACAGTAGCTATGTGTCATTGTACAGAAGCCTTGTATCACTGTATAGTAGCTTTGTGTCATTGTACAGTAGCTATGTGTCATTGTATAGTAGCTTTGTGTCATTGTACAGTAGCTATGTGTCATTGTATAGGAGCTTTGTGTCATTGTACAGTAGCTATGTGTCATTGTATAGGAACTTTGTGTCACTGTACAGTAGCTATGTGTCATTGTATAGGAGCTTTGTGTCATTGTACAGTAGCTATGTGTCATTGTATAGGAGCTTTGTGTAATTGTACAGTAGCTATGTGTCATTGTACAGAAGCCTTGTATCATTGTACAGGAGCTTTGTATCATTGTACAGAAGCCTTTTATCATTGTACAGGAGCTTTG
The DNA here is from genome assembly GCF_038048845.1 of Mixophyes fleayi. Classification (NCBI taxonomy): domain Eukaryota; kingdom Metazoa; phylum Chordata; class Amphibia; order Anura; family Limnodynastidae; genus Mixophyes; species Mixophyes fleayi. Next base: position 77,961,722 of record NC_134402.1, read on the forward strand.
TATCACTGTACAGGAGCTTTGTGTCACTGTACAGGAGCTTTGTATCACTGTACAGGAGCTTTGTGTCATTGTACAGGAGCTTCGTGTCATTGTACAGCAGCTATGTGTCATTGTACAGGAGCTTTGTATCACTGTACAGGAGCTTTGTATCACTGTACAGGAGCTTTGTGTCATTGTACAGTAGCTATGTGTCATTGTACAGAAGCCTTGTATCATTGTATAGTAGCTTTGTGTCATTGTACAGTAGCTATGTGTCATTGTATAGTAGCTTTGTGTCATTGTACAGTAGCTATGTGTCATTGTATATGAGCTTTGTGTCATTGTACAGTAGCTATGTGTCATTGTATAGGAACTTTGTGTCACTGTACAGTAGCTATGTGTCATTGTATAGGAGCTTTGTGTCATTGTACAGTAGCTATGTGTCATTGTAGAGAAGCCTTGTATCATTGTACAGGAGCTTTGTATCATTGTACAGAAGCCTTTTATCATTGTACAGGAGCTTTGTATCACTGTACAGGAGCTTTGTGTCACTGTACAGGAGCTTTGTATCACTGTACAGGAGCTTTGTGTCATTGTACAGGAGCTTCGTGTCATTGTACAGCAGCTATGTGTCATTGTACAGGAGCTTCGTGTCATTGTACAGGAGCTTTGTGTCATTGTACAGGAGCTTTGTATCATTGTACAGAAGCCTTTTATCATTGTACAGGAGCTTTGTGTCATTGTACAGGAGCTTTGTATCATTGTACAGAAGCCTTTTATCATTGTACAGGAGCTTTGTGTCACTGTACAGGAGCTTTGTATCATTGTACAGCAGCTTTCTATCACTGTACAGGAGCTTTGCAGAAAAATTATAGAAGGTTCCTATGTATTCACACATCTTGAGAAGAAACAAGTTGCTAACTGTGACCTATATGTTCATGTCACATGATTACCTATTCACTGCTAACACTTATTATTGTGTTTAGAATATGTACAATCTCCAACTTACAATATGGGACATGTAAAGGGTTGAAACGTTTACATAAAGCATCATGCTGAAGGCTGTTTCTAAAGCTTTCTGATAGTTATTAAACTCTCCCTTCACCATGAATTACTAACCAAAAGGAAGGTTTTGTATTATATATAAATATGAATATTGTTTGAGTAATGAGATTTTGAATATGTGATACTTCTCTGAGTTGCAGTTATCAGTCATTTCAGCTGCAATTTATAACACAAGTCTGTCAGCGGAGTGAATAAATGCAATAATAACTTGTGTTGTATGTATAATCTATTAATGAATCTGTTATTAAATTAACAACTAAATGTCCTTGTTGCCCAAGTGAATGATGGTGGCAGAAGAGGAAACAAAGCGTTTAGCTGGCCCCTGTCAGACTGTGGGTAATGTCACAAGAAGAGGGGTTGTCAAAAAAGTTTTTGTGTGTGGGTCCATTGTACGGTTAGCGGCTGGCACTGATATGGCTAATGGATGTTCTTCCTTTACTAGGGACTAGGGAGCAAGGAGGTGACAGACTTTGCAATGAGACATTTGCAGCTCGCTCCCCCTAGATATTCCTGCTAAGCATCTGCTGACACAGAAAGGACCAGGGAACCAGCGACAGAACACAAATACGATTGGTTACAGGCCAGAGCCCAGGATGTATAGGACAGATTCAAAGGCCAAAAGTAGCCACTGTACAGGGTCTCAAGCGGGGGGATGGTCAGGAAACAGGCAGGTTAGTGTCAGTAACAATTTGTACATTGTAGAGGCATGGCCACACAGATTAACCCAAAATGATCTTACCTGCACGACAAGAATGGATGCAAAACTGGTTAGTAGATGGTGTATGCACAGCCAGCCACCAAGCAGAATGCATGGTCCTCACTGTATCCCGAAACCTCATGTCACAGTTATGTTGTTCATAATCATGTATCAGCTAAGCTATCAACATCTTCCTAACTGCGATCAGATCTGTGCAATTAGACCTTCAATGTGTGTGCCCAATTTGGCAACAGTTCAGTGTTTAGTTATTATTATTATTATTATCCTAGATTTATAGGGCACCACAAAGTGTCCTCAACGCCGTGCAAAACCGTACATAACATAACAGGACAATACAATAAACACGTTGCAGTACAATTCAATGCACAGCCACACAGGGCAATAAGGTGCAAGGGGGGTCCCAAAACCACTATAACTAGAAAAGGGAGGGAGTGAATTAGACAAGCTCAGAACATGGGCACAACTAACAGGGTCAGAGCCAGTGAATGAGGTGTGAAGACAAGGAGATGTGTGGGCATAGAGCACACGGAGGAGGTGCAACGTACATCTGGTTTACAGAAGGCAATGGAAATGAGAGGAGGAGGACAGGAGTGGTCATCTTGAGTGTGGGTTAAAGGCAAGGGGAAAAGAGACATTAATGTGGTTCAGAAGTAAAACCCTATGTTACTGTGTGTGGCAGTGATGTTCCAGAGTAATGCTGTGCATGTGCTGGGCTCAGTATTTGTGTCATGATGCCAGGCGTACATCTGCCTAGAACCCCAACAACACTGCCATGACAGTATATTGTGCCAAACTAGATTGGCCAGTAGGGAGTGCCCACTGTAACATCATATCGCCACTGAAAGAGTAGGTTACTATAAAGGGAGACTGAAGAACATAAAGGAGGGAGTAGAACATCCCACCCATTCTTTACTGGCTGACATGGCTGTGCTAATGTGTGATGTCATCTGACAGTACTCACAGAGATTGCTGACCATTAACTTACTACATACGGATTTCCAAGTTTGCTCCAATTAAACTTATATATAAATAACCAATGCACGGAAAATTGTTGTACCTCCAATTTCTTTGTGATTGAAAAAACAAAACAACAAAAATGGTTCTTTCATAATGTGAATAGTTATATATTAGACTTATAATGAGCACTATCTGTCTGCGCTTACCAGTTGAGCAATCAGGTCCAGTCCAGTTGGGGTCACAAGTACAGCTTCCAGTTTCTTGAATATAGGTGCCGTGGCCGGAACACTGGTCTGGGCACATAGATTTCAGGATTTCACAGTTACTACCTCCCCATCCTTGGTTGCAATGGCATTCACCGTGAATGCAAACCCCATGATAGGAACACATTGTATCCAGGCAATCAGCTACCAAAAAAAGAAGTATACAGTGTAAGTACAGTGTACATGTATTGTACTTCTGACATCAAGTACATAAGGCTTTTATACTGAGTGTTTCTTACATAAACTCAATTAACATTTTTTCCTTGATTGTCGCAACAGTGTCACAAACCATATATTAACTAGGTGGCATTTGTAATTTTCCCAGTGATATCAAAAACAGGTTTTGTGCTACCAGCATAGATACAGGCGTTCTTAAAGACACAATCTGACAGTTCTAACAGACAATTATGCTGTTTTAATGCATCAGCTGAATACTCTCCATTTTCCTGGACTGCCATTAACGTGCTCTGGATGATGAGACTTAATTCAGCAATTTGACTCAATAAAACGTTACACTTGTAGGGTCAATGGTCTGAAAATTTAATTCCAGGGACTTAATTGCATTGCTTTGCACATGCAAATCAATAAAAACAATTTGATCAAGGAAAGAAAATGGTGGCTTCCTTTCTTAGAAGCCAAGTCAAAATGGTCTATGCACCACGTAACAGCATCACAGATTCCCTAATTACATCTGGTAATGCCGAAAGCCATGTATTAGGTTTCAGTGTAATTTAGGCTTTGGACGACTGCGAAGTGCGTTGGAATGAATTACTTCTCTTTGCAGATCATTACAGATACACTTTATGAGCGTGTAGATGAGGATATTCTGAAAGGATTTGCTCTCTAACAAAAGGTATTAAAGCATTATTATCATCATCACTGTTTATTATAAGGTACCACAAAACTCACGGTCAGTATAACACATCATATAAAAACAAAAACAAATTATACATAGAAAAAGATATATTAGATTGATGGGAAGGTGCAGACGCGTGACAGAGAGTTCCTACAGTACAATTCTATTTACCTTCCTCACAGTTTTCTCCTTTATAACCTGAGTTACAAGCACAGGATCCCATGATACAAATTCCGTGCCCACCACAGAGAGGATCGACGCACTGGGTACTGGGGATGTCACACTCTGTTCCTTTCCAGCCACTGTAACAGAGACAGCGTCCCTTGGAGTACTGACCATTACCACTGCACAATATAGGACAGGCTGCTGTGAAACATAACATGACAAAGGAAGAATAAGAGCTGTTCTCCTTTTCATACAAGCAAAAGAAAAGCTTACACAACCAAAACACCACAGGATAGAGCAAATAAAGAACTACATCAGGCCTTGTTGTTAAAATACTAATGGTTAGTGTTCCAACATCTTAGTAGTATTTACTTAACAAAAGAAAACCAATTTGTGTACCTCTTGAACAATCCGGGCCTAGAAATCCAGGGAAACAATGGCAGGTTCCTGAAACGCACTCTCCGTTTCCATGACAATTTCTGGGACATTCCACGACGGACTCTGCAAATAACAGATTTGGCAAAATTATTTATACAAGTATTTAAATGGGAGGCCTGGTGGGGTATGCAATACAGATTTTACTTTTATTCCCCTTCTCTTGCTTTTCCTTTCAGAACTGTCAGGCCTTTTTCGTCAGTCAAGCAATGCAGGACTTGGTTAGTAATTCAAGGAAAGCAAATATTGACTTATTTCCTATAATTTCTGTCTGCACTGGATAGGATTAGAAGTTTCAATTTGCTATGACAAGAATGTCTGAAACGCAGAATATTCGTAATGCAGGATGACTAATTTAAAATGACATTTTTGCCCGCTGCCTTTGCGGATAGTTACAATAATTAGCAGAGACATAAATGCACGTCAGTCATTTTGTTCAGCAGGCAGTGAACTTAGACCTCAAACTCAATATAAAACAGCAGAGGAGGGAAGGCTAAAAAATGTCTTGTTTATTTTTAGACATTATTGTACCTTTCCTTTGCTCTCAGACCAGCTAATTTTACACACAAAGCCATATAATTACAATCTTGACTGTCTGCGAAAATAAGTCAGGTGCAAATATCACATAGCCAAAAACTTCCCTTATTGGCATGCTATTCCATTCATGTTTTACCCATATACAACAATATTTTAAAAATAGCATAAATATTTGTAAAATGACAACACAGTTCCAATATCTTTTCTTCTGGCACTTCCGCCCATTTAGAGAGAACATCATGGAGGCTTGCTGTCATTGGACACTGAAGAATGTAGGATTATTAGGTAAGATAACCACTGGCATTGAAACATTGCCTCTGCATTTGTATGGCCGCAGTGTATATAAACATTTAAAAAGAAGACCCATTTGACGGATTTCCCACTTCGATTACAAATTAAGGACGTTTCCTTTTGGTTTCTAAGGATTTACCATTGGATTAAAAATATCAATAATTAAATTGGATTAAAAGCTGCAAGAAATCCTATTGAATTACAGTGGGACCAGAAAGTAAATTCATTTTTTTAATAATACAATACTAGTGAAGAGGGTTTTAGGGAGAGTTTCATTCACTTAAACTTTATTTTTAGAAATGTGTGTATTTACTAACTTATACTGTATTTGTATAATAGCTTTAGGGATTATAATATTATATGAAATTGACACTTCGGGGGTGCCAATATTCCACATTACCCCAGTGACCACAGCCAAGGGGCTTTTCTCCCATCACCAGGAGTCTCTGGGACAGGTTATGGGGAATCTGACTAATTGCAGGTTTCCCTGTTAATGATAGGAATCAGCCCTCGGCGTACAGTCTGGGGCAGGTCTTCATTCTAGCTGGGGACTCCCGGCTCATGGTCCCTTTGCTTTAGTGGTTGTATAACGCCGAAGCTGATTGAGGAAATGTGGTGGCCACGCTGCCTGGTTGTTAATTATTATTTACTATGGGAGCTTCCCCCATTCAAAACTACCCATTCTTTTCAGATATGTTTCTAAAAACTGAAAACCCCATTGAAATGAATGGCCTATTGTTATGAATGGGAAAAGTGCCATGGCACTTGTATCTGGGCGTATACACAACACATGCGATGCAACCAGACCATATCAACCGTGGGCTGCATGTCAAATGCATAGTGGTTTGCACTTGTGTTTGTGGTGCAAATGCAATACCAGCAAGTGCCTGGCCTTAAAGTGGTTTAAATAAGTGTTTTCCATTCAAGATTTTCTATAACTATAACAGACTACTACATAAAATATTACAAAAATAAAAGTAAGCGGAAATTATAGTTATTAGCGCAAACATTACATATTACCATCATTTTCACTGCCCATAAGAGTAAGTGGCTTACTTACCTATTACTATGGTGTTAAAGGACACCGGTTCAGGGTTTTTGCCATCATTATAAAACGCTATGTGCCAGATTCCAGAGTTCAGATACTGGATGAACCCAGCTTCGTGAAGACTAACAGACCTTGGAAGCCGAGCAGACTTCTCAGACTCCAGCAAGTTGCGTTTCTCTCTTGAAATTAATCTGCTTCCTTCCAGAAGTTCCACAAAATCGTACTGTAAAACACACATTTGTTATTTGTTTCAGAAAACAATAAACAGAGAGAGGCGAATCTACATTTAGGCATCCAAATGACATTGTACATGTTCATTGCACATAAGACACCCCAACCTTTTACAAAACCTGCACAATACACAACTTTTACTTTAAATGGAAATATATTCCACTAATAAACATGAATTATTTAATGATACCAACGGCAGCTGCACCAAAATATCACTAATATTGGTGGCTGATGGTACTTACTCCTTACAGTAGCCACAGGCACTTTCCTTACCAGCAACTACAATTGTTATTCTGCTATCTTATATATTAATTGTTCCCCGCGCCTCTTAGATCGCAAGGTCACCTGGGCATCGCCATCTTTACCTTTTGTTTAATGTCACGGCATATATGGTAATTCGTTTGTATCATGATCTAATTGATTATGTGAAATTGGTTCATTTATGGTTCTGATATGGTTAATTTCTCACCTTTGGCCTGATTCATTAAGGATCTTAACTTAAGAAACGTCTTATTTCAGTCTCCTGGACAAAACCATGTTACAATGCAAGGGGTGCAAATTAGTATTCTGTTTTGCACATAAGTTAAATACTGACTGTTTTTTCATGTAGCACACAAATACTTGATAGCTTATTTGTACACTGACATTTAAAGTTGATATTTGTGTGCTACATGAAAAAACAGTCAGTATTTAACTTATGTGCAAAACAGAATACTAATTTGCACCCCTTGCATTGTAACATGGTTTTATCCAGGAGACTGAAATAAGAAGTTTCTCAAGTTAAGATCCTTAATGAATTAGGCCCATTATTATTATCAGTCTCTTATATAGTGCCAACATACTACACTTTACAGAGAATGTTTTCATCATTCAATGCAGCTACTATATTTGTCAGTCAATGCTGAGGCATGCAATGATTTGAGGATTTACTTGAAACAATGGGGGAAACAAAGTCAATTATTAAAGGGGATTGGTTTCCTCTACAGAGATAAACTGAAATATCATCACCAGAAACCAACAGAATAGTTTAACCTATGGCTAAATTATCATGAGAACAACTGTTTGACTCTACCCAACTATAACCTTTGAATTGATTATCCCTCAGACATTGGAATGTCCTTGTCAGAAAAGAACTGTCAATTTAAAAAAAAAAAAACCCTACCTTTTCCATATAGTGAACCTTCAAAGCTCAGAGGCGTATTTTTGAAGGCACAGAAAATAAAAAAGGAGCGTGGAATATGCATCTGACAAGGGCACTTGGCTGGAGTCTACGTCTGGTAATGTTTCTTGCACATTTTAATATGCGACTGTCTGACTATGTGCTATGTGGCCTGTCCCTCACCTTTGTCTTTCTCCACTGGCTCCATAGAGAAGGGGAGTCGCTGCATATAATCTTTTCTAAAGGAATTTGCATTCAACACGCATTTATCTTTGGCAAACAAACACATAATATGAAGACTACACTGTTAATCAGATGAGGTGACTTCAGCCTCATCCCCCCCTGCTGAATCTGTTTGCTTTGTGAACATTAACTATCATTTGTAATTTTCTCCACTGTGAGAGGCCGCACGATAGGTAAATTATATAAATACAGCAAAGACTTTGCAGCGAGAACACTCACCGTTAACTAGATGGAACCTGGGGCTCGGAAATATAATGCAAGGGGGAGCGGAGATTTGTGGGAGATTCATTAGCTTGCCTAGGTCTTTAGCTTTTTCCCTGGAGAGGGTTCGCAGGAATTTTTAGCTGGCAAGAACAGCAGAGGGGCGCTGATGATCACTGCCAGCACTTCCCAATAAAACTTTTTAACAATTAAGTGGTAAAAGGCTCGCGGTGGCCTTAGCGTGTTATGGTTTATGCTAGACAAAGGAATGGAAGGAACTGGCTGGCAGTGAGTCTTTGTCTTGTGAGTGATTATGCAATAACATATGCAAGTGGTGTTGTCTGTGATTGGTACAAGGTGGAAATTATTCATAGGGCACATTTGAAGCAGAGACCTTTCCAGTTCCTACTGAAAATAGGGCAATAGCTATGACACCTACGTATTGGCTGCATCTGGAGCGGTGACAGCAGCTTCAACATTTGCATTCAGATTTGTTCACAAGTCATTTTCTACATCTGTAGTACCTGACCTCTGGGTGCACCCAAACCGCGGCAGTATGAATAATTTTCAATTTGGTCCATTTAGAAATATTACACAAAAAAATTACTCCATTTAAAACAGCCCAACTATTAAAATCAAGATGTAATTTTTTTACTGCCAAGAAAATATGACCTGACTCTACATGTAAACACATTAAGTTCTATTTTGAAAGGAAATGCTTAAAAAAACAAAAAAAACCAAGAAGCTTCTGTAGTAACAAGGAGATCGCCTCTTGGCCATCGTATTCAGTGTTTGAAAGGTCTCCAAGACCCAGCAGAATAAAGAAACACTCTGGCCTCTGCAGCACTGACGAGGGTTAACTGCAGTGAGACATTTTATGTCTGCATAACGGGCCGATGAGGCAAATACACATTACAGTCATATTCCTGATGGAATGAGAAAAAGGAAATCTTTTTTTTTTTTTCTTACGATACTTGGCAGGTAATGTGCAGGCTTCATAGCACAAAGTCACTAACCATTAACTTTAAAGATCACCGTCCAAGGCAATAATGTACAATTCAGTTTCTATGCCTAGTGGTTTCTGTAGCGGAGTTTCTCTGTTGTGATATGTCTGTGCATTGTGTGAAATGAACTACACAGAAATCTTCAATCTACTTCACGAGATCTTAGCAGCGAATGAAATGGAAAAGGAGACCTCGGGCACGATCCATTTAAGTTGGGGTTTATGGGACAAAAGTCTGAGAACAATATCAAAATCGTGATAATGCTCCATTAAACTCAACACTGCCACTTTGACATAACATGACTTACCCACGGCCATTTATAACAAGACACTGTACAGAACAGGTCAAGTGGACGATTTTACCCAATGCAGACAATAGCGGCATTGCTTTCATTTTGGCCAACAACTTGAAATGTATTTTTGAAATCAATGGCAGTAATGGATCACCACAGGGCAAGTCTAGTCTGCCTTTTCTAACATTTACACATGAAAAGTTTTAGACTTTGTACATGTCATTTACTAATTTGAAAAACAGTCTATCAAAACGAAACCCAGGCACATAATGGACTGCGAATGGAGTTGTTAAAGATACGTCATGGCCTGCGTTCATGTTCCTCCTCTTTTAATAGAATTCTACATTATTATTTTCAATTTGCGCTTGAAGTTGCCATTCCATGTGACAATTACTGACATATTTATTGTTTCCAACAGTTGCGTCAATGCTTTAAACATCGAAACGGCGCTTTCTACATTTACTTTCTCCTGCAGGTAAATCCATTGTAGATTTCTCCACCTTATGTTTTTGTCCTAGAAGACTTTCATCTCAAGAGTATAAATATGGTCTATATTTTTAGAAGCACTGGGATAAACTCCCATAACAATTTTCTTCTTTCAACACATACAAATGTTATGGAAATCTGTCGCCTTTATTTGGGCTACATGAGAAAATGTGTAAAAAACACAGATAACATTTAATACACAAGGGATAGTTTCTAAGCGGTTGTCACTTTACAACCCACACAAACATGTATTGCCATCAAAACACAATTGTTTGTAATGTGATTGCTCCGCTTTCAATGGGGGGAAAAAAAATAAAAGAAGTTCACGTTGTCAGCACTTTCAGCAAATTGGTGGCCTTTAATCCAAACAGACAGAAAGGTGGCGGCAGGGGGAGGGGGGTCTAGATTTAATTGTCTTCCAAGAAACTTTTTTTCTTAATGAAACAAGTTAATTCAGTAAATATAAAGGATGTACATTCTCCTTCATTTAATTTTGCTCTAAGTCATCAAAGTCTTTGTTATTTCCAAAAGTCTCTTTAAATAAGCATATTGATTCTTTCGTGCAATGAAATTGACATTTTAGCAAGTGTCACAAGAGACCTTCAGTCTAGCATTGATTGGCTTGCAACAGGCAACCGGTGTCAATTATTCCTGCCTGATGTATATGAGATTCCTCTAAACAAGTATAAAACCCTATTGTCATACTGTTTTTTTTGCACATGTCCATTTAATTTGGGGTTTACAGGACAAAAGTCTGTAAACGATATCAAACTTGTGATAATTCTCTATTAAGCTCAACACTACCACTTTGACATAACATAACATGACCACGGCCATTTATAACAAGACACTGTACAGAACTGGTCAAGTGGCCGATTTATCCAATCCAGACAATAAAAGCATTGCTCTCATTTTGGCCAACAGCTTGAAATCTATTTCTTAAATCGATGGCAAAAATTGATCACCACAGGACAAGTCTAGTGTGCCTTTATTAAAATTTACACATGAAAAGATTTAGACTTCGTACATGTAATTTACCCATTTGAAAAACAGGTCATTTACATGGCTTCCTTTCTATTTATAGAATACACAAGTGATGCTAACACATGTTTACTCCTGTAAATAATATCTTTATAAAAAGTGACTTCAGAAGTCATGACTTACAGTCATTCGGATATGATGTCATTATTTCTGTTTCCATGAGACAAGCCTGTTTATAATACGGAATAATACATAGCCACACCTCCCAACATTTAGAATTCCCAAAGTGAGACAATATAAACCAGTCCACTGTTCTGCTCAAACTCCACCCACAAATGAGCAAATCTGGGTAAAACTCCACTCACTTTTCTCTTAAGCCCTGCCCCTTTTGCGGCCCGCCAATCAGGATATCCCGCCAAAATTGGGACAGTTGGGAGGTATGCATATCAAATTGCATATTGTTACAGATAGCGACACAGGTCAAAAAGCTGAGAGAGTTGTGTGACCCTGCCACTGACCCTGTGTATGAATCACCAGTCGGCACAGTACATGTCAGCCTTTGCTGGTGGACATATTTAGGAAACTAGAAAAACTCTAGTCATTTCATGTATATTATTTAGTTCTGTAATAGACAGCCTTTGACACACATGAATGTCAAATTCTAGCTTTACTTGCACTTTAACAGAAAACCTATAATCATCATGCGCTGTTTCATGAGGTGGGACACTCTTCTCTATCTGCGAGCTTGTGGTCTGAAACCAATTTAGAAAGTATGTCAAGTAATAATTCCAGACCATCACCACTTTCATACAGCTGACAACCGTCCTTCACTTTCAGTGATTTTCAAACTCTTGTCCCTGACTATTCTTTTCTAAACTCAATTCTTAATAGCTTATTATTTAGTGAAGGGGAGTATGCAATGATCCTGTAATGTAGTTATGTCCTGGTAAAGGGTATATTGGCCTATGTCAGTACAGAATGCAAAACAAACTGTGTACAAGATTCCCTGAAAATTGTATGTAATTAGTGTCAGTTATGTATACATATCTAGACTTGTCAACACTCCTACATTTTTTTGCAATGCTCCTGAAATAGAATCTATCTCCTAATCCCCAAGGTCAAGGTCCTGGATACTGGGTAGGTCTTTATAATGTGATTGCCGTCTTTGTAAACCCTGCACTTGCCATCAGGGATGTTCAAAGTTGGCAAATATGTCCTACAATTGGGCCATATCCTTTTCTCTAACTAATCTCTTTTACCACAGAGTCTCTTCATATCAGTAAATATTACAAATGGGTTGTATGTCATAGCAAGTATACGCTAATATCTGGTTACTATAGTTATTAATCAAGTTTATTATTATATACCAAGCTAGTCGATGGAGGAAGTGGGGTTGTATACGGTGGTAGGCCATACAGCCACTCTAATTCCATTCATCTACATTCCCATTACATTTTTCATACTGCCACTTCTAAATGTCCACTTTCGACCACTGATGCCAAAATTAAGAAATTAAGATAGGAGTTGAAATTTAATTACTTTTCTAACTCAACTGTCAAACAACTTAATTTTGATTTATTAAATAAGAAAATGCAATAGAGTGGTGACAGGTGTTAGTGTTAAGAAGCATAAACTGTCAGAATTTGAGAATATAATATCTCAAAAAATTGTCAAAATCATATATAATTGGATTGTACTATACAGACAGTGATGCTGTCATCAGAACAACATCGTAATAACATAAGCTAATATCGTAGATCTCTGCTACGTGACAACTCTATAAATAGTTAGATATTTACTGATATCCAACCTATGTCACATCAGTCAAACTATATTACAGTGTCCATGGGAAAAATGATAATGTCTGATTCGGAATGTGAGTTTAGGATAGTGTCTTCTTTTCAATGCTCCCATATAAAGTGGACAGATGTTGCAGTAATTATGTGGGAGTGCTATTGTCACTGTATTCTGGCATTCCATTCAGAAGCACATATTGTAAATGACCTTGCTAAGAAGGCCTCATTCAGTATTCTATACATCATTATTCCATACACAGGGAGATCATAGCATGCTTGTCAGGAGCTTGCAGTACTTCTGTCACATGCAGGGCTGCCAAGAGGAATCTTGGGCCCCAGTGTGGCCATTTATTTACCCCACCCCCACCAGAGGCTACTTTGGGGAAAGACTCCTGAGGGCTCTGTCTAGCGATCCTTAGTAAACAGGCTTTCCCATGCAAAACTATAGCCGGAGATAGCAGTGCTATTGCTGGCGTTGACCTCATGATGTATAGGGTGAAAGCCTATTGTCGTCACAGGAGATAAGTTTTTCGCCCTTTTATAAATAGATCACCAAGTCTTCTATGAATTAGCAAATTAAACTGGCCACTGGGGGCACTGTTGCATTGGAGATTACAACATTTCCTTGTACCTTGGCTAAACACACTGTATGGCAGCTCACACTTATGCAAAATACCAAGCTCCTGTCAAATGTGCAAGTGAATTAAATATTATTTGTTGAATAGCATTTACTTGTATGTTTTGTTGAAAATGTACAGTAAACCTAAAATAAGTTGGGGGTGGTTTTAGTACAGAACAGATCCAAAGTAACCTTAGTTCACAAAGTATCAAGTTGTAAGGTAAGGGAAAAGAATTGTCTTGAGGACAGCCATAAATATGTATAAATAGATGGATATTTATTGGAACACCCCCAAGTATTGGGAATGAAAACCTTAGTTTAGGAAGAGCAGACAATCTTTGTGATTTCACTCCTTTCTCCTAAACCATAATCTTGTACTTAATTTCATACACAGTATAAACAAAAACACTTGTCTTAATGAAGAAGTATTAAATTTACAACAAGGGGATGAGCAAGGCCATTACCTGGGTATGTGATGGTGGTAATCCTTTCCTGCCATATACTCCAATGAGTGCATCTTTCTGAAGAGTGATATTAAACTTCAGAAACTGCGGCTGGACAATGGAGAGCTGCGATCTCCAAAATATACCTGGAGGAATCTCCTGCACCGCCCTCCGGCCGACGTCCAGTTCTCCAGAGTCAATTGTGTTGTTTTCTTGTCCAAGACTGCCAGATTTTCCTAGTGCAATGAAACAACAAAATAAATCTAAGAATATATAGGCAGGTCTGCTGGTAACAAAATCGATCCTAGTGTGTGTGTGTGTGTGTGTGTGTGTGTGTGTGTGTGTGTGTGTGTGTGTGTGTGTCAGACCTTTTTTTGGAGGGTGATTTTGCATAGCCACACCTCTCCTTCACTCTGATTGATTGGTCCTGGTTGGTCCCCCTCTGGATCCGCCACTGGTGTTTGTGTGTGTATGTGTGTGTGTGTGTGTGTGTGTGTGTGTGTGTGTGTTTGTGATGTAGTGAATTTAGATGGTGAGATCCAATGGGACAGAAGAATGTGAATGAGTGATTAATATTTGGGCAGCATGGTGGATTAGTGGTTAGCACTTCTGCCTCACAGCACTGGGTTCATGAGTTCAATTCCTGACCATGGCCTTATCTGTGTGGAGTTTGTATGTTCTCCCCGTGTTTGCGTGGGTTTCCTCTGGGCGCAGCAGTTTCCTTCCACAATCCAAAAACATACTAGTAGGTTAATTGGCTGCTATCAAATTGACCCTAGCATGTTTGTGTGTTAGGGAATTTAGACTGTAACCTCTATTAGGACAGGGACTGATGCAAGTGTGCTCTCCGTACAGCGCTGCGGAATTAGCAGCGATATATTAATGACGATGATTAATCAATGTGTTCACATGCACTAAGATTTTTGAAGATTCCCCTCATAACACCCGTTCTTTCTGCGTGTTACACAATCTACGAAAAATGAAATAATTTTTTATTAAATAATTACCACCTTAGTGGACACATGCGTCACCTGATGAAAAGTCAGTAAAGACATAACAAAGATACACTTCATGTTGCCACCAGGATGCACCCAGCTACTTCTGCTTTATCTGTCTTACTGTGGAATGATAATCAGTGAAGTGTGAACATCAGGCCACGCCCCTACGTGTTCCCTCCATTGTTCACAGCGACATTGTTCCACTAAGGTGATAATTATGTAATATTATGTTACCCCATTTCTCCCTCTCACTCCCTCTACCTCTAAAAAGTAAATATGAAAAGAAAACGATGTCACTCGAATAATAATGAAAAGTGTCCGTTTAATCCAGTGACGTTTCAAGACGCTGTGGTCCCTTTTTCAAACGTATATATCGAAAGGGAAAAAATATATGATAGATGCGACTTGATTCACGCAATTGTTTCCATAACATAACAGCAGAATGGATATTCAATACTGTATTTACATTTGCTGCACAGCAGAGTGCAGGATTTTATCCCATTACCAAACATTTTAGGCTAAAAACACTCCCTGCAGTGTCCTTCAATAGACTTACGCACAGAGAGAAAAAAAAGCTTCTCATATGATCCAATATCTTCTCTTCTGAAAAGCTGCTGGAACCTTTACATACATATTTGTGGATGCTAGTGGCACTGTTATACAAGGCATCTGAATTTTAGTTTATATCATATCTGGAGAGTTATGGAACAAAGGTATGTATTATAATCAGACCACTGGCTATTAATGTGAGACACAATGCGTATACAAGGCAATGCTTCCCAGACAGGTTGACTTGATTGTACTAATATCAAAGCCATTCAGTATCCTCAAGGGAACCATTTCAGTAGCAATTTACATACAGATGCAGCTTCCTCCTTTTTTTTTTAATAAGACAAAAATGAGCAAATACAAGCTTATTTTGATGATCAATCCTCTTAAAATGTTAACATTTCAAATGCAATATCTCTAGTCAACGCAAACTATTGGCTCCATATACAGTGCCTTACTAAGTGTTCTTGATCACGTTTCTCATTTTACAGAGTAACAAATTCTACAATGAAATTTTCTTTTCTGTGATATTTCAAAGCACTGTTTGTTTGTTTTAATGTGACACTGTTTTATGTAACAAAAACATCTTAAAATAGCAACCCCATATAAAAGGTATTTCTTCTTTAAATAGAATGTTAAGTAACAATCAAGCATCTTTCTGAGCTGTCCTCCTACAAATTGCTATCTCCTTTTCAAAAACTCCCTGGCAGACAAAAATGACAATGTTGGAAAAGGTTTTCTGGGTAGAAGTGACCAAGTTAGAGCCTGTATAGCACAATTCTAACACTACTCACACTTCGTAAAAAACAAACCACCATACCTATGTAAAGTGTGGCAGTGATAGCATTATGCCATGGGGCAGCTTCTCATCAGCATCTTAAACAGAACTAGAACGAAAAAATGGTTATGCGAAATGGAGAGAAACCTGTTTCAGTCTGCCAAACCAAACCCTCCAAAAATAGTAGCTTAGGCGAAAGGTCATCTTTTAGCAGGACAATGATACCAAACACAATGTCAAACTAACTTTGGAGAACATCAATAACAACAGTGTGAATGTCCTACAATGGCCCAATCAAAGCCCAGGGGGTAAATGTGTCAAAGTGAGATTCTGGCAAATTTTGCCTTTTATTAAATTGCCGTTTTAAATGTGCCCGTCAATACCGCAGAAAATCAGAGATTTGCCAGAATTGCACTTTGATACATTTACCTGCAGGGCTCAATTCATTTGAGAATCTGTGGATCTATTTTAAAATTGGGGTCTACAAGCTTTCATCTGAAAAATACCTGAACAATCCCTGGAAAGGGTCAAAATACCCCAAAATGTGTCTCTCAAAAAAATAAGGTGCGGGGATTAACAATGTATATTTTAGTTATTTTCTTGAGATGGTCTATAACATATATCTCTCTTAGGGACATATTTAAGATGCACCGCATAATTTTAAAGATAGTTTTCAATCCTAATTGCATAAATAAGAATTGAACTATTTTTCCTATTTATTAAAAAAAATCTCCAGTTCCGAAAAACTGCTGTTCCTGTGCAGTGCAAAACTCACCTTTCACTTGACTCTTCTCTTTTCCACCCATGTGATGCTGATTGCGATGATGTTTCTTCCTTTTAATCCCTGTGCGCATGCACCGACCGAAAACTTCGGGCATGTGCACCGAGACCCCGGACTGCAAGAACGTGAGTCATGTGACAGGGAGGGATCACATGATCCCTCCACACATGCGCTGTCCAGCTCTGTCGGAGCAGAGCTGACAGCAATGAAAGTTTTCAATTATGTTAATGTACGCCAGCTTCAGCTGGGAAAAAAGAGGGAAAAAAAAACTAACATTCTAACATTGATAAACACCATTACAGAGCAGTCCCCATACACTTTTATGGGGATTACTCAGTAAAACGAAGACAGATGCAAAACTACTATGTCTACGATATCTGCTGCGATGCAATGATCAGAAATCACAGTTTTGCGGTTAATTCCCAAAAACTAACGTTTACCGGGATTTAACAAATAATTTATGCTTGATAAATAGGCCCCTTAATCAGACCCAGCAACTTGTCACTTGCTATGAGACTATGAAACTTGTCACTTGCTATGAGAGATGAGACTCTATGACACGTACAAATATACACACTTGAAGCTTTGATAGACATGCACAGGGTGGTACCTGACCCATATTCAGTCTCTAAGAGGCCACAGCAGCAACACCATCAGTATTCTCAGGTTAGTACTGCCACCTGCTCAGCTCATTCAAGAATTAGAGGCGCACAAAATGTGTCATCAGAAGATGGGTAAACAACAGATTAAAGTAGCAGCACATGACTGCAGTTATGCTACCAATCCCCTTCCACAGATAGGGAAAGTCCAGGTTCCTTGTTTGCTAATGTTTAGCATAATAGATGGTCACTATTAGGCATAACTAGACCATGATGACAAAGCTACCGATGGGCACGTGTGTGGGTGCCGCAGGGCTACATATATGCTGTCATTTATGGGGATAATGAGGGTGAACACTACAAGGAACAATGTAACATAGTAACATAGTTGATGAGGTTGAAAAAAGACAGCAGTCCATCAAGTTCAACCTATTGGATCTCCTGCGATTTCTCACTTGTATTTGAAATTGATCCACCGCCAAACTGTTTCAATTGTGAAGATCCCCCCAGACCCAATATTGCAGTCCTATTTTTACCCTATATCCACTACTATCCTTCATTTTTATTAACGGTCGTATCCCTGGATATACTTTTCCGCTAAAAATTTGTGTTTGCGGGGTCATCGCTAGGTATAATGTTTGTGGGTACAGGTTGCATGTGCAACAATAAAAGGGAAAGTTTTATGCTACAATCATCAAACATTAGACTTTCTAAAGTTTGCAGGTACATATTGAGACTATCCTTCAAAAATAATATATATATATATATCTATCAGAGTCGATACTTCTTTTACAATACATACTGAGACTATTCTTCAAGAATAATATATATATATTATATGTATATATATATATATATATATATATATATATATATATATATATCAGAGTTGATGCTTCTTGTATAATACACTGATCTGCATACCTGGTTCTACTTACTGTTCAGTACAGTACTCAGGCGCGGGCTGGGAGAGGGATGGCCGCATCACTTGACAGGGGATGCCATTGCCCCCCTGCCCCCCGGGCCAGCCTGCCCCTGACAGTACTATACAGCATGTCACGTAATGGCCTAGTGAATTAATTCCAATGCTTGTAATAGCAGATTGTAGGCAGAGAGTTCATATCTACAGCTATCATCACATCTTTAAATAGTGACAAGTTTGTCACATTTATGTAAAATATTTGGCCAGGTATATCAACTGCTAATGTGCAAATTAAACTATTAACAGCAGTTGCTTGGGGTGGGGAAGAACAGACTGTGAAGTTTGCATTATGCTCACTAATCAGTAAGTCACACAACAAGGTGAAATATATATAGACAATCAATAGCACGCTATCACCCTGTGACATAACCTTGGATACAACATGAACACTGTGGAATGACTTAAGGTAACACATTACATGTTTGTGTGCAAATAACCACACAACATAACTTCACACTGCTGAGATTCTGTCATACACAGCAACCTGGATGAAACAAGAAACCTTCTGGTAAAAGGAAATGAATCAATATTCATTTAAGTGATAGAATATTATATCAACTTCACCTGCTCTTTGGAGAAGCAAATAAAAGCAGGTTAACACGTTGTACTCCGGAACACGCTGCATCTATAGCAACTCGGTTGAAAAGCAACTGCAGGACGGAGGGGCAGTTACTAGTGTAGCACTGACCAACAGGTAACACATACTTGCCAACTCTCCCAAAATTCGGATCGGTCTCCCGGACTCCTGGGAGAGCAGGCAATTCTCCCGATTCCCGGCCGGCTCTGCAAAATCAACTGAGGGGGCGGGGCTTAGTCGCGGGGGTACACGTCATTGTGGCCACGCACCCAATTGTTATTGGCTGAAGAAAGTGATGACGGCTTTGAGGACGGGGCTAACAACGCGATTCTTCAAACCCCGCCACCACACACCTACCTTCCTCCCGAACCTCCCAGGACACAATTTGCCAATGTTGGCAACCATGAGATAACATGTTGGCATTTTTACATTTATAACATTTAAGTCTTTCTTAAATTCAGTCCTCTGCTAATCGGAATGGTTCAGAGGTGGAACTAGCAATCTGTGTGCAGGGAAGCGGGGAGGAGCAAACTGGGGCCCATAGCTCTCTACTTCCCAGTGCAGTGGACCCCATTATCTCCATGGGCCCCAGTGCACCTGCTGCACCAATGGTAGTTCCACCACTGGAATGGATATAAAATCTACCACTGATTGTGTAGTCCAAGGGGAAAATTCATCAAGCTGCGGGTTTGAAAAAGTGGAGATGTTGCCTACAGCAACCAGTTCTAGTTATCATTTGTTTAGTACATTCTACAAAGCGACAGCTAGAATCTGATTGGTTGCTATAGGTAACATTCCTTTTTCAAATCCGTAGCTTGATAAATTTACCCCCACAGATATATTTACAGATGTGGCCTCACAAAGACAGATGGTGAAAGTCTTCTTTTGTGCTTAGCATTCATACGTACAACCTTCACGTTACATAGCTGTTGTCTGGCATGTTATAGGCCATGAAGGCAGTCATAGGAGAAAGCTTCCCGCAAGGCTTAGAGACAACGACAGGAAGCCCACAGTTGTCTGCTAATCGTGGGCTGCTACCTGTGAATGTTATTGGGTTGCTGCGGTGGTATCACAGACCACGCCTTGATCAATATTACCAACTATTCCCTTCCACAGCCCTTTATGTTGAAATAATTCAAACCATGAAGTATTTAATTGATGGGAAATGGACTGTAGACAGTAAGAATGTGGCTCGGTGCACAAATTACATCTGGTGCGATGGTCTGGACAATATTCATCATAAGTAAAACCAATTAAAAAACTTCAGAGCATTGGCAACAAACTATCATCGTATTTTAACCTCTTTCCTAAGTCAAATTCTATGGGGCATATTCAATTGGTTTTTTTCCGCGCCGCGGAAAAACTAGTACAGTTAATACGGTAATATGTAGCTGGATTTCAGCTCGCGGCTCAGGGAGCTGTGAGCTGAAATCCAGTGAGTAAATTACCGTATTAACTGTTTTTCCGCGCACGATTACCGTAATAACGGTAATCGTGCGCGGACCGTGGGATTTTCGGCGTTTCCGTCGACAATTGAATATGCCCCTATATGTCCTCTCTTGCACTTCACTTAAGTAACTAGGATAAGGTATTCCCAGAGGCTCCAATTGTGATGCCTCTTCATTGTTTATCACTGTGTAAGGCGAGGACTGACGACCATGAACACAGAAACAGATGGGGAGATGAAAAGTAAAACTTTAATTGGTGATTGCAGCATCTTTGTACACTGAAAGTAGGAAGAACTTGGCATTCAAGCAACTCAGCTCTAACAATGCACAGTTCTGATCTCCGTAGGTACCCACTAACAATCACACCTATAAAAATCAACACTGGGAGAAAAAGAAACTGCAGCAGGACATATAAATGTATAAAAATAAGAAAACATCACCTATATGCTGCAGTCCTGTTCAGATCTATTAAACTGCACTATTAGTAGACTAGTACCACTTTTACATTGCTGGCACTGCAATTTCCTGGGTTTTTCAAGCTGAGTTTAGGCCGTGTCACAGAGCATCCCAGCTCAGAGACCCCGTTCACACTGCACCTTAGACCAAGGAATTTACCGGGTAGACCATCTATCTTCACACTGAACACTGGTCTGCCCGGATCGCCCTGGCAACATCCCAAGAGGAGCTCTGATTGGCTCCTCTTGTGATGAGGATTTTTTTTTTTCTTAAGTTTTCAGTGGTGTTCGGTTTCCCAGGTTGAAAAACCCGGGTGGCACCGTTCACACTGCAGGCGTCCCGAGTTTAATCCTGGGTCATCATACCCGTGATTTTGCGCAGACCTCCTTTCACACTGAGCCTTGACCCGGGTCGTCGGAGCTCGCCCCTGCAAAAACCCAGGCGTTTTAGGCAGTGTGAATGGGGCATTAGAAAATGTGGAGACAAAGAGGTCATCTACACCAGCCTCCAACACATCAGTGCCATCCCCTGGATCAGAAGGTGTCCTGTGTGCAACAATCTATTTTTTATTTTACCTATTTTATTGCTATTATACTGATATTATATTACGGTGTTAGTAATATTACCCTATTTTTAAAAAAAAAACAAAAAAAACCAACTGGTTTTAAACATTTTATAACAAATATAACTACAGTAGATTACGTTTACTGCACTGCTTTATTGCTTAATTGATTCCAAATGAAACTTTAAAATGATGTGCTATATCTATTAATAGAATAATCAAACTGTATCATTCATCATCATCAATTATTTATATAGCGCCAACATATTCCGTAGCACTTTACAATTGGGGACAAACATAATAAACAAACTGGGTAAAACAGACAAAGAGGTGAGAAGGCCCTGCTCGCAAGCTTACAATCTATGATCACTTTAACTAAAGAGCTACTTTCTGTTTAGCCTCTCTTGGGATGTAAGCTCTTATGAGCAGGACCCTCTTCCCTCCTGTCTCTATACCTATTCTTCTGCTCCAACTTCACTACAATAGCCATGCCTGGAGATTCTGAAGTCTTGGTATTATTCGTTTATTGTTCTATACTGTTTCACCCTGTTATAGTCTACTGTTTGTATTGTGTACAGCACCGCGTAAATCTTGTGGCACTTAATAAATAAAGGAGAATAATAATAATAATAATAATACTTTAAGGAGTATGATTATAGTTAAACAAAAAATCATTATGGGGAGGTATTGATTCAATTGTGTTCACCGATTACTCATACTGATCTAATAATGGCTCTGGTACTATATATGTATATTTGCATAAAAGCAGTTCCTGTACTATGCTTGGAGAGTGAGTAACTGTGATAGTTCATCATCATCACCTATTTATTTATATAGCGCCACTAATTCCGCAGCGCGGCACAGAGAACTCATTCACATCAGTCGCTGCCCCATTGGAGCTTACAATCTAAATCCCCTAACATACACACGCGCAGACCGAGAGAGACTAAGGGCAATTTAATAGCAGCCAACTAACCTACTAGTATGTTTTTGGAGTGTGGGAGGAAACCGGAGCACCCGGAGGAAACTCACGCAAATACGGGGAGAACATACAAACTCCACACATATAAGGCCATGGTCGGGAATCAAACTCATGACCCCAGTGCTGAGGCCAATCACAGCAGCTGCATTAAGACTATAGACCAGTAATAGGAGAACTAGCTAGTCATTAACAGCTTGAAGACGTGCACTGGCCAATGAGATCAGGACTACATCGTTGGTCTCATTGACCAATGAAAATATGCAGGAACTGATGACTGTTCTAGAACTCCTAGAATAAATACATTCTAACTTCTGCTGCTGTCTTTGGTCTGAACAGCCATGATTGTTGCTGCAGACTGATAAAAGTGTCAGATAAAGTGGACTGGTGTAGAGGACAATGTGGGTGCAGAGCTGAAGAGCAACCACAGCGCTGGCAAAAAAATTTGAACGCTGTAATGTAAATTTTTTTTATTTTTTTTTTTCATGTCTTGTTGTTATTACATGTCTTATACCATGTGAATAAGCAACATTTTGTGACTCAACACCATATTTGTTATTTACAGTAAAACAATTTGACTGCAAAAAAAAGGTGTCTGTTGCCGGCTCATTCCGTCACGTTTGTTTCCTGCTTTGTTCCAGTATTTGGAACCTTCTCTTTTAGAAATCCTAAATTTGCCCCTAATGCTGTAACAAATATGATTTTTTCAGACAAAATATAAAATTAGATCAACAGGAATAAAATAAACAATTAGAATAATAATAGTGCTCTTACCATTATCACCAGCTGGCACATATACAGTATGTGTTGGCACCACTTCAGAATTTGCTTTTCCATTCTCAAAAGTGTCATTTTCTGTCTGCTGTAGCTGCCAGTTGAGGCCAAACAGATGCATGGCTGAGGGAGAGAAAGAGGGAATGTTAAGGATTTTCTATTAGACAGAACAAGAAAAGCAAATAATCAGACAGAACAGAGAACCGTACAGAGTATAATCAGAACTGATCATCCTATGTGACAACTACCCTGCATCCAGTCACTATAATCTTTGTTTACTTCCTAACATTCTCTGTGTTTCATATTTAGAAGTTACACACAGTAAGAACCTTTATCTGCCTGGACTCCTGAGGTACAGTGAGCAGAACACTGATCATAGATCTGAATGATAGACTCATAACTACACCAAGGATTTACAGAACATGCAGATTATAACACGGATGTAGAACAATGATACAAGCAGCATTAATATCCCATTATGTAGGTCAATCACCATAGGTATCAATTATGGCACCGAGTTCAAGGTCAGTTTTGGCAATCACTTCTAATACCAAGCAACCGTGAAAGGATAGGGTGTGATGGCCTTAAAAGGACACAAAACACCCTCCAATGTATATAAAATAAAGACTTTTTAAAACATACCACTGTTATAAAATAGCATGAGTTTACAAAACCCCAGAAAGGAGGGATTTAATCCTCATTTAGGGCAATTACCCTCCAGCGTTGAAAGCATTCCAGGGACACCACACGTGAACCACAGTTGTGCATAACATGCAGTGTGTAAACAGCGCTTACAACTGTACAGAGCGGGTCAATGGAAGATACTTCAAGTAGCATATCACAACCACAAGTAGCACTGGGTATGGGATCATTGGAACCAATAAGATCCATGTCCACACCTGTTTTTATGCTTTTACCGGCGCAAAAAAAATGCAGGCGGTTTAAAGCCTTGGGCGATAGTGTGTTAACCATATTTCACTTGTGACAAAGTATAAACTGCAGATATATTATTATTAACATTTATATGGCGCCAACAAATTACATAGAACTTTACAGAAAAATGTTTAATCATTCATAATAATCCCTTGCCAGAGGAGCTTACAGTCTAAATTTCCTACCACATAAACACACTCACTTTACCTTGACCTACCAGTATGTTTCTGTACTGTGGGAGTGATCCGTAGTACCCAGAGGACACCCACACACAGATTCAGCTAGCTATGTAGCACTACATATACAACTTATATTCTATCTTATTCCATTGAATCATTGCAAGGACTGGGCTTAAGGAAGCCAAAAATGTCCAGAGAAAATACCTCCAATCCATAACAGATCATCTACCTGCTCTGTAATTACTAATTTCAGCTTTATTTTACAGCATCATGAAGAGTTGTCTCCTGCTCTACAAATCATGCAGGCAGTGTATATACAAACAGTTACAATATAAAGGGGAACAAGCGGGCAGAGGCAACACCCGCAGCGTAGCTTGTAATTCCATTATTGCGCCAACATACAAATATAATGCATCTTATTACATAGCCATAAGGGATCTGGAATGAAGATAATTACAAAGGCTGAATTGTATTTGAACTTGTTTGTGGTTTATTCCAGCTGAATTTAAATGTTACATTTCTTCTAAATCATAATAACCTGTTGCTTTATTGAACCAATTTCTGCTGCGCTGATCTCTGTGCGCATTTTATCTGTAGGCAAGTAGTTTCCAGGCATAATAGTGATAGGATTGACATTTGTAAGAAATAGATTGGAAACTTAAAGGGTGAAAAAATGTTAGACCACTGACACAGATGTAATAAGTTGTATGTATATTGAATTGTTTTCTAGCAGAAGTATTTATACCTTAAGCCATTCCAGCATAGTGCATAAAACTATAGAATATTTAAATAACATACATCACAACACGCCCAAATGAAAAATCAGGACAGATTAGACTCCTTACCCATCTAAACACTCCCTGAACCACCCATGTTACACCCCATCTCACAAGGCATCGTACGTTTTCCAGCTATGCACCACCGCAGTGGTCCGCAATCCCCGGCACGTGTGCCATAAGTGGCATGCGGCTCTCTCTTCCCTGGCACGCCAGAGCTACTTCAGTCAAGCAGCTGAAGATGGCTCCCATCTTCCATTGCAGAACTGTAGATGCCTGGAACCTGGTCAGTCGCATATATGAAAACAGAGCTGCCTACATATGTTTTAGTAACATATGTTTTTAGTGGCAAATTGTGTTTATACATTAAATTGGTGGCACTACCATGTGACATAATAGGAATTGGGGGCTCTACTGTGTGTCATAATATGAACTGGAGGCACTACTATCACGGGTGCCTGCCTGGGGTGCCCGGCTGCCAGGTAGTTTAAAAAAATAAATAAATGATTTTTCTGTCAAAATCTCCACCACGAAATGTTTCACGGACGTTCCGGAGGCACTTTGTGGCTAATTGAATTCCCTCATAATGTCATGTGTAAGAGGGGCCACAGCACATGTTAGCCACACCCCCATCACTTTGTGGCCACGCCCCATTTGACTGCTACGCGACGGTGCACATCTCTTCTCCTGCTATGTTTGTGGAGGGGGGGGAGGCAGGAAGTTGCAGCAGCAGGCCACAAATTTCTCTTGGCGACCCTCACTACTATGTGACATAATTTGAACTGTGGATACTATACTGTATGGCTTAATATGAACTGGGGGTACTAATGTGGCATAATAAGAACTGGGGGCACTAATGTGGCATAACATGAGCTGGGGACAATAATGTGACATAATATGAACTGGAGGCACCACTATATGGCATAATTTGAACTGTGGACATTGCTGTGTTGCATAATTTGAACTGTGGACCGTTCTCCCAGCCTCCCTGCACCGGGGCCCACAGCTCAATAGTTCCGCCTCTGAATAAAATTATTATGTTTGTGCATGTTTATGTCTGTGTTGTGCTTTATGACATATACCTGTATATATACCTGTAGAATAAATGAAACCCTCACCAGGTAAGTATTTTTCCAATATTACATTCTGATTATTTTGAGCTTCATCAGGAATTTGGCACTCTCATTGGAACTGAACTTTATTCCCCACTAAACGCCAAAACAGAAGTTTTCCCATATGTGCCGTGTAGGTAAAATACATTGTGCAGTGTGAACCCAACATTCCACTGCATCTCTGTTAAATAAAAATATAACATTATTACTTACCCTCCCCACCCAGTACAGACGACTGTGACTCTCCCACCTCTTTAGGACAGGGTCCCAATGGGATATATGTAGAAAAAACTATGAGAATGGATAGCTATGACATCACACTGTCACTGTAAAGACAATTCACACTGTGGATTTCTGCAAAGCAAGTCTGCATAGCTGTCAGTCTCTTATGTGCTTGTTTAATTAGAGAAACACCCCCTCCTCCTAACATGGCATTATACTGCAGAGGAGTACAAGAGAGCATGATGGACATATTTAGTTATATAAACACCCCAGTTATTTTATGTATATTATTCAGCCCAGTAATACACAGCCTGTGATATAAATGTCAAATATTGGCTTCACTTGTTTTTTAAATCAGCAAGACTACTGCAGAGGTGCAATCCAGTAGGATGTATGTATTCATGCACACATTGAATTAAAAGGAGAACTTTTTTGACATTAGTTGAAATACTGCTGTGCAGAAACTAAAAATGAAGTTAATTGCACAAATTATCATTATGTTTATAGCCTTTATCTCAATCATTTCATATTTTAATTTTCACTATTATGTAACCTTTTGTGATGTTATTGTCACAACTAGAACAGTAAATTCAGGGCGGTTTAAAAACCTGTCAATCTCTGCTCACCGCTTAATTATACCTTCCGAAGAGAAATATAGTATTTTTGTGAACAAAAATTAAATTTCGGAGCAGGTCAGTGAGTCATTTGTGTTACATCTGATGAATATAGGGAGTCCTACGAGCAGCCAGATGGGTCTGGAGTGAAGTATAATATGAGAGCAGGGAACAGCCTCACACAGGGTGATAAGGTAAGATGAGAGTATTTGGAATGATACCAAACTGGTAATGTAAGATGAAAGCATCTGCATGTAAGGATTACAGTGTGTTATACGGTTCCCAGCAGAGCTGGGCTTTGATTAGGAACACATTTTTACATAAATTAGCCTTTGTTTTGAATTTCCTGCTGTGCATATATGTAGTTTGTTGGAGTCTATGGGTCTATTTGGGGCTTCAGGATGTCCACCTGCATCTGTCATAAATTGATAAAGTGTAGGCATTTGTAATCAGCAGTATTACATCTCATTGGACTTCACAGAGAAATCCTCTATTCTTAAAACCACAGCTGCCCATGAAGAAAACAGAAGCATGTGCCTGCACTTTGTAACTTGATTGGAAACAAACACATTGTAAACTGAGGCTGGCAAATACCAGCACAACGCAGGCTGGAATGTTTGTTCTAATACAATGAATATGCATAAAATCAGTGACTGTTTACAGCCACATTGAAAGCTTATTTATGTAAGACATGTTCTACACCTTGCTAGACTGCTCAAGTATAATTGAGATATAATTAAATATTATCAAGTGCCAGATATGTTTGGAAGCACTGAACAGTTCTATAGATTGTACATAATGACATCCTGTACAAATACAAACATATTGCAACAAAACAATGGCACAGAACAATCAGAAGCGACACCTAAATCTCTACAGCCTCCCGATACAATTCTGTATTTTATCACTTAAAAGACAATGCCACGACATTTTTAAATTATATATCATTCAACTTCTAATAATAAATATTGTGCTAGAAAATTCAGTGAACCTATATCATGTAAATTTGAATAGATTCTAAGGGGCATATTCAATAGTCGCCGGAAACGCTGAAAATCCCGCAGTCCACCCACGATTACCGTTACGGTAATCGTGCGCGGAAAAACAGTTAATACGGTAATTTACTCGCTGGATTTCAGCTCGCAGCTCCTTGAGCCGCGAGCTGAAATCCAGCTAGATTTTGCCGTATTAACTGTACTAGTTTTAACACCGCTGAACTTTTTAACAATTGAATATGCCTCTAAGACTGGTCTTCAGGAACTGTACTTATCTACTACAGAAAAGCTTGACAGGTAACCAAAATGGTAAGGATTTTTTTTTAAATTATTTTTTCATTATTTTTTTAAAAAAAATTATTATTCTGCAGTAACAACGCTGCTATCACCTGGAAAATAGTTAACCCGTACTATAGCAGATTTGTTGAAATGTAGATTTTTATCTACAGCACAAAAATAAATTAAAATTACTTGCTAATCCCTTTATAACCTTTTGGGGAATATGATTTCTGTTACATTAGTTTAATA
The DNA here is from genome assembly GCF_038048845.1 of Mixophyes fleayi. NCBI lineage: Eukaryota > Metazoa > Chordata > Amphibia > Anura > Limnodynastidae > Mixophyes > Mixophyes fleayi. Next base: position 77,990,333 of record NC_134402.1, read on the forward strand.
GATGACATGTATTTTTCAAGATACAAAACAATAATAAATATATAACACTGCCTTTAGCACACACAACAGAAAACAATATAATGACTTGAGAGCAGAACGCTCTCGTGTCTGTACATCCTTCATGCACCGTCTTCGAGTTTTTAAGTACGGTTTGTGTTTTGTAGGACATATCATTCTGACCATCCGCTGCAATCTTTGTGGCGGCTCACAAACAAAATGATGATGATAATTACGAGATGTTGACCCATTGAAAACCATGGGTATTGTCAGGGAGAAAAAAAAACAAATTCTAGGACTGTTACCAAGTATATTAAGGTCTCATATTCACAAGGATCTTGCAAATTGTGAATAGAATTTTTTGCAGCAGTTTTCCCCCAGTATAAGATTTCTTTCTACAAGAAGTATATAAAAACTGAGGCATCAAATTAACCAGTGACATTAAAGTGTACATTTACTAAACTGCGGGTTTGAAAAAGTGAAGATGTTGCCTATAGCAACCAATCAGATTCTAGCTGTCATTTTGTAGAATGTACTAAATAAATGATAACTAGAATCTGATTGGTTGCTATAGGCAACATCTCCACTCTTTCAAATCCGTTTAGTAAATAAACCCCTAAATGCTACAGCATGCTAGTATATCTGTGGCATAATCAGACTACGTGACCATAGTTCCTCTGCTTTGTATATTTCTGCTACATTTTGGGATGTTCATGACGGAAGATATCCATTTCCCATTAGTAAATTCAAATGATAAGAATTCTAATTATAAATCTAAAAATAGCAGCAGACGAACTTCTCCAAAATGTTCTGTAGTTTCAGCAGACAAAATGCATATTGCAGTGTTCTGGGAAAGATAGTTGAAATTGCCCGATTTCTAGGGTTATTTTATCACACTGACAGTTCTGGTGTCTGCAGGAATTTCTTACATCTGTCTTTTCCACTTGTCTCTTTTGTGTCACAGGCATTTGGGGACTGCCAGTACAAAAACTACCATTGCTTTTGCAGTTACTCAACTGCATTTTGAGCTCACAATCTTTCCATCTGTTTTAGATTCTATGTTTCTTTGTTAGTGTGTCAAAGAACAAACTCGTTAAATTTGTCTGCCAACGTTTTTTAGAAAGCAGATTTTCATCATGCTGTGCCAAATGCTTCTGATGGCTGGAGTAAAAAGAAAAAGTGAGCATTTCAACAGTAAAATATTTTCCAATAAAAGTGCTTAACTGCTTGAAACAATTATGTTTTCCTTATCAATATAGAACGCACGATTTGCGGCATTGTGAACCTGAAATCCCCGGTGTTTGGTGGGTCCAGTGTTAACGTTTGTCTCTGAGTGTAATTCACAGCCAGATAACCTTGCTAATTTGCTACAAATGAGGAGAATTACCTCAGGTGTCTGTTTTGAACCTATATAATTATAGCTGGCAACAGATAAGAAAGAACGATAGTGTAGGGACAATAGCAACATCTCAGATGCATATAGTGATTTAAACTGCACAGAATTAGTGCATAGTGAAATAAATCTCTATGCATAACTAAGAAGCACTAACTTGCTATAAATTGTCAGACAGTAGTTTAGGTGATGTCGAGTCACCTATCCTTTAGAACATGGATGCTTAATCTTCACCAGCCACGACCCACATTAAGAGGTATATTTACTAAACTGCGGGTTTGAAAATGTGGAGATGTTGCCTACAGCAACCAATCATATTCTAGCTGTTATTTTGCAGAAAGTACTAAATAAATGAGAACTGTAATCTGATTGGTTGCTATAAGCAACATCTCCACTTTTTCAAACACGCAGTTTAGTAAATATACCCCCTAAGTCTTTCAATAAACTTTGCATCACATTGTTCAACTTTATATTTTGTTGCTTTAATAGATATATCATTGTTTAGAAATGAAGGATCTAAAGCTGGGTGCACACTACGGAAAATTACTGGAGATGCGATTTCTGTAACGATTATACCTACGACTGAAAGTCCCGATGAGCATGCAGTATCATGTGTACAAACCTATAGGATTTACCTTCAGATCTGTGCTCTTCATCTCTTATAACCATCAGCTGAAAATATCATGACTCTGCACACTTCCACATTTGCCCGACGGTGTTCCATCGTTGATAGTGATTTTTACAAAACCAAATCAAATTATTATATGTGCTTTGGTACAATAAAATATGATCGTGGAAAAGTAGACACTAATGCGATATTGCACCTAACAGTCGTTTATCTTGTGATTGGCACAATAATTGGATGAAAAACCTGTAGTGTGTACCCAGCTTTACAGTTACTAACAATTAGGGGACAAAGTTGTATTTAATAAATATATGAATGATAATGAGTTAGTTAACAGTACATTAATATTATCATGGTCACACATTCTGAATAACATGGTGACCCAACTATGTCCTGAACCATTAAGGTGAACAAAGCATTGCTGTGGCTTGCAAATGGAGATGCCACAATTATTTTTCTTTTTAGCACCTGAAATATCAATAAAGCAGAATAACCCACTTGTTTGAGTCTGCTGACAGACCAGTGCATACTTCTGTAACAATACCAGATTTCAAAGCTGGAAAATGTCACTGCTCAGATAGCAACCAATGTACACAGTTCTAGTTCATAGTAAAATCCCTTTTAGTGAATTGGGGCTGTATTTCTTCAACTGTAAAATCAGTGTGTTTATGGCAACTATTAGCATCACGTTAACAAGGTACCAATACAGTGTATGGAGGGAGATCTAATGACTTCAGTACATTAAGCCATTGTTGTCAGGAACAACACTGTACCATAAAGACATTGTATCGCCTTCTGCTCATCTAAATTTATTTGAAATAATTATTTTAGAAAAGTTCTCAAGAAGAAAAACAATTTATATGTAAAATAAAGGTGGGAATATTTTAATGGATGTTGGACAAACACAATGTGGCTCTGGACAGAAATCACAATGGTGCCCCAAGGCATGTTACACTGGGCGTCCGGTGACTCACCGTCACCTTCCTGACACTACTTCCCCAGCACTTCATTAGACACTTTATTAAATGAGGACTGACCTTCAAAGGACTTTTCAAGATCTCCCCTATTTTGCCATATTATAGTATCTTTTATGTTGGTACCAGTATAATATTCTCCCCTATATTCCTTCAGCTTGGACAGTCCCTCATGATGTCTTCATGGATACCACACTCCACCATCTACTGAATAAAAGGAGGTGCCATTCATAATTCTCCACAAGGTTCCATTTAAACCGATGGATCAGGAAGCACATGGAATGGCTCCAAGCCACCACACTGGATATCCTGACTGTCATTCACAAGGTACAGTGATAGCGGCAAATGGAGCAGCCATTTACAAAAGAGGGATATTTGGAGAAGACCACTAGTGTCGCCATGTGCAGGAGAGGCTTAGGGGCCACCCAAGTAGTTAGTGCACAACTGTCAATCCCCAAATTTAAATGCCAGCCCTTAATTTTATGCCATACTTATCAATCTTTGGTAAGTTAATTCCGGGAGATCCCAAGCAGGGGGGCGGGGTGTGGCAAATCGCCTCATTTGGACAAAATGCCGTTTTTGTTGCGGGGGACGTTGCCAAAATGATGCGATTCGTTGCAAATCGCGTCATTTTGAGGAGCAGATGCCATTTGCGGAATATTTGTCTGCTCGCCCGGGAGACCTACCCGAATTTCTGGAGTCTCCCGGACATTCCGGGAGAGTTGGCAAGTATGTTTTATGCTAATAATTCTTAATGACATACTATATACTGAAGCACCATGACAAATAATGATATTGGGGATTTCTTTTTTATTTGTTAATTTTAAGCATAGTCATGTCTGGTACTTTTAAAAGCAGATGTAGCAAGGTGATGACTTTTATATGTTAGACCTACAGGAAAAATAGATTGTCTTGTACTGATTAATCATGTTTTATGACAATGATCTATCCATGACTTTGTGAAGTTTAGCCAGAGCTAAAGGCTGTACAAGGCTGTGTCTAAACAGATCTCCATGTCTAACTGATTTACTTCCAAGTTTGATAAGACTATGAATTACCCTGTGTACACAAAAAATATTTATAATTTACCAGTAATCTGTTTCATCAATGTAATAGTAGAAATTCAGACATTAAACTGCTAATGTAAAGCATTATATAAATCACAGGCCATTCAGTGCATGGGTCTCCAAACATCTCAGGACATCATGTTTGCCCAAGCAGAACTCACTGTATTATGCTCACTTGCTCAGTTCCTGTCAATTTCATTCATCACTTTTAACTCCTGTGTGATTCAGTGGTCTAGTGTTAATCACATGCACTGCAATGCACAAAGCTCAGGTTCAACACAGTCCTGACTCAGACAATTTGTTTGTGTGCTACACAGGATACACATACTGGGCCTGAATCATTTAAGGAAAGTAAAGCAAAAAAAGAGTAACTTTGCACCTTGGCAAAACCATGTTGCATTGGAGGGGGACAGCACCCATGTCATACCTAGAGACAACCATTTCAATAAAAGGTACAAATGCCATTGGCACTAAAAATATGTACAAAATAACAGCAAGAGTTTGTTATCTGCAAACTAGATTTTTCAACAACTTTGTTAACACTTCACTTCCCAAAAATACAAACCAAAAGAGGCTGTTGGCCTTCTTCTCAATGCAGATAAATGCAGATAAAATACTAGCAGTAAGCACCTCTTAATTACATATATAAGCTGACTAGTGAGTCTTAAATATGAAAGTAATTTATTTATCCAGAGAACAATTGCATGATTGAATATAGCATAAAATGATAAGCTAATGCTGTGAATAAATCTCTTCATTGTATAGTGATATAGTGGTAATAAATGGTAAACATGTAGGGTCTGAGTCTTTAAGAAGAGCAAAGCATAAAAAAAGGAGTAACTTTGCACCTGGGCAAAACCATGTTGTATTGGAGGGGGAGGTAAATTTAAAATGTGGGGACAGATTTATAGTTGAGGCAGATCAACACTACATATCAATGTAAAAAATAAAGCTATCAGGTATTTGTGTGCTACATGAAAAAAAACAGCCAGTATTTAACTTATGTGCAAAATAATAAACTAATTTGCACCCCTTACTTTGTATCATGCACTGTACCATGGTTTGTCCAGGAGATAATTTACTCCTTTTTTGCCTTACTTTCCTTAATGAATCAGGACCTACAACTGCATCTGTTACGTCTTTGTGTTTCTATTCACAGGGAAAAAGATCACCGCCCACTCTGCATATAATACTTATTCTGCAAAGCTTGTTCCCAAAAGCCTGCAGAAATAGGGGTGAGCTGAACTAGATGTGTCAGGGAATGATGATCAAATAAAAAGCAAATACATTTCCTTCTTTGATATATTGAGTACAACGTGTTTGGACTGGATTTGCAAATGGCAGACAGATCCAGAAAAGGTGCACTGCGTTTTTCAAAATATCTTTGTTTGAGGCACAGCGAACCAAGCTGAAATGTTTATTGTTACATAGCTTTATGACAAGGTCTGTTTGTAATATAAATAGTAATATGCAATGCTGACTTGGCTAGTTTCCTAGAAAAGTTTTTCTATCCCAAGATCAAGAGGACCATCCCTCTATCTCAAGTCCTGTTATTGATGACAAGAAATAAAGATCAATGTTAAAAAAATACTCATTGTTCTTATTATTAACATTTATTTATATGGCATCAGTATACTCTGCGGAGATTCAAGCACTTACATTACTGCAAATCCCAAAATAAAGATAGCACAAGTAACGTGTAGAGATTTTTTTTAAATTCGGTCGGCAGTCCGGTTAGTGTGTATAGTGACACGATGGTCAAAAGTCGTTCCAAAGTGTCGATTGTTGGCTCATTTGGTTGGTCGTACCATTTAATATTTTCCGAACAATCACCGACCAATCATGTAGTGTGTATGCACTCATGCTGACGATCCGCACAGAGGTTACAGAGTTGGGCTCTTTTCAGCCGATGCTAGCAGTGAATGTACCCGTGTATAAATGTAGAGTGCGCTGTAGAAGGAATAATTACTTTGTTCATTCTGAGACAGAATGTTTCATTTAAGAGTCACAGAAGCTAAAGAAATTCGTTAGGACATGTGTATAGCTATAACAAGGCGGTTTAATCAGTGTGACAATGTGACAATAATGAATGAAAGAATATTGTGCTGTCATTCTCTGAAGACTAGAGGACCAGATGAATGACCAGATGAAGAGCACAGATCTGAAGGTAAATCGTGTCAGTGTGTACACATGAATCACCAGACTGATTGGACCTTCAGTTGTAGGTATAATCGTTTCAGATATCACGTCAAGCGGAAAATTCTTCAATGTGTACCTAGCCTTAGTTGATGGATTGCTTATAACAGATAATAGGTCCCAAGAACACATCAGTGGTATTTGAGACTCTTAAGAGGATTGTCAAACTTGAAAAGATACTTCTTAAAAGTCTGCACAATGTTTATTTATTTATTTTTAAAATTAGAATTTTGTTTTATTGGAACTATGTATTAAACGCCAAAAACGCCAACTGTGAACCCTTGCAGGCTATTGATCGACCGCTCATCGATGTCAGTTTTATTTTTGATCAGAGATACTGGGTCCTAGTTATTATAGGGAGAAACCCCATTTCTCTAGTGAAAACTGGCGTTTTTCGCCGACTTCTCCCTATACAACCATACCTCCCACCCAATGATAAGCGGTGATAGAAGATCTAGCAGTTAAGCAGTTACCTCACTGTGCGGTAATTCTGTAGCGTTTCACTGAAAGCTTGTAACCCTTGATGCCCTTTTAATGAAGCGTAAGTAAAAATCTTCTTTAAATTAACAACTGAAATCCAGGCCTTCTTGAAATTCGGTCTTCCAGAGCCCTTTCAATGCCAGACAAGATAATCATTAATCAATTTCCTTTTTTTCTAAATTTATAGCTAAATAGGAAAATAACTATGTATTGTCTGCAGAGATGACTGTGTGCAGATTGTAATGATGTATCACATAGCAGAATATAGCAGGTTGTAATATTACAAATCTACATAACATCGTAGCTTTCAAGAGTATAGTTCAGAATCAAAATACTTGAAAAAGAAGCGCAAACCCCGTATAACTATGGCATCCTATAGGCTTAACCAGAACCAGTTGTAAGGCCTACAAATATACTGGATTTGTTATCCTTTACAAATTAATGCTGACCACAATGTAATACTAGAGCTTACGGGATCCAGGGCATGAAAGAGTTACATTTTATTTTCTTTCCTTCCACTTCTTTAGCTTCTTATTAAATATTTTGTTATCACCAAGCCTGACACAACAGCCATTTGCATTGTCAATTAAATATTAATGCTGCACCGCATTAAAGCATTGTAAATATTTTGTTATGCTTTGCACTTAGCATAAAATAGGGTTCAATTTCAGTAAGTACAAAATATTTCTATATACAAACATACAGTATTAAATTACAGTAAATGATAGCTGAAGATGGGGAAAAGCGATTATATTTTAATAGTTAATGTGAATGGTTTGGTCATTAGGAACAATGCAGAAAGTTGGTAAATACATAAAACGAGCGAGAATTTGGCAGTTCCTTGTTTTATGGAAGAATAGGGAACTTTTATTCTGCCTTTATTAATATAGATAATTCAGAACATCGCTAGCGACATTTCAGGTTAAATTCAGTGGCACATTTATAGTGCCACTGAAAACTTCTAATTAGCTTGAAGGGGTTTTCTAGCTTCTGATTACATTAATGGCTTGAACCTGGGCCCCTTTAATTAAATAAACAGCATTTTGTTCTATGATTATTTTCGGTCATGTCTGTTTATTTGTATTGCCCTAGGATGAAACGCAAAAGATAGTCTCTTGATCCCTCTGTATAAAATCAGAGAGCAGAGGAGAGCTTTGCTGTAACCCAGATGAATGAAATAAACATGATATAACTGTATGGCCAAACACCAGCTTCCACCACCAACACTGGTGTTAAAGTGAGGAAGCCGTTAGAGAATGGGTGACATATAGTGGAACGAATACATTTTAGCACAAGTCTGTGTGGAAAATACATATTGTGATACCTGCCCTATCATTTGTATGTGACACAGCACATCTTATGTTTAACAGCAATAATGAAAGATACTAGGGATAAATGTATCAGGCTGCGAATTTTCCGGCGGGTTTGAAAAGTGGAGATGTTGCCTATAGCAACCAATCAGATTCTAGTTATCATTTATTTAGTACATTCTACAAAATTATAGCTTGTATCTGATTGGTTGCTATGGGCAACATCTCCACTTTTCAAACCTGCCGGAAACTCGCAGCTTGATACATCTACCCTTAGGTCTCATTTACTAACGTTGAATTTAGATGTAGAAATTGAACCGAACCAAAATAACTGAGCAGCAAGTAGCTTTTATGTGTCTGATGGAAGTTAGGCTGCTATGATTGTATTGCCCGTGTGGCTTTTATAGATGTAATGCCTGTTTTTTAACTTTAGTAAATAATCCCTGGTTTGCCATCTTATCATACTACTAGAAGACCATAATGTATTACCGTTAATATGGTAAATTTTACCAGGATTTCTGCTCGTGGCTCCCTGAGCGGTGAGCAAAAACCAGCGTTAAAGATTACTGTACTAACGGTAATTATGCACACTGTTACCGTATTAACTATAATAGTGTGCAGGCGGCGTTACTTTTTGCAGTAACGCGGCCAACTGAATTCCCCCTAAGAGGAACCAATGAAAGTATTAAGTGCACATTATACCAAATGTAGCCTTCACCTAAATCTGTAGGAGTTGAAAGAGTATGTTCTACAATTCTACTATTGTACAGCTCACCTCACAACCTGTTTAAAAAAAGCATGCTGAAAAATGAAAGTGTTATAGCATGAATTCTCCTTTTGCTGCCATTGTATGTTCAGAAGGAAAAAACAAAACACAAACTTCACATCAAGCTTTCTGAACACTTGTCTCATACATTTTTGGTTTGTTGAGAGACTATAGAATTCTCCCAAAAAAAAAAAAGGTTGACCTATGTCTCTCACAAACCAAGCTTTGTTATTAAAGCAGAGAAGCCATACGTAATAGTTGCTAAGGGTTACAGGAAGATGGCTGTAAGCGATGTATGGAAGACAGCTGTGAAAAAATAGATTTTCTTCTTTCTGTCTCAATAGTCTTATCTCAGGGTAGGACTCTTTTTCATGAGATATTAAAAAATAAATTGTGTATATGAAGCATTGCATCTACAAGAAGAGAACATACACCAATCAGCCACAACATTAAAACCATAAAAGGGAGAAAAAATCCCGCGCTGGGCTGCACCAAACTTAAATTACACACAGCGCAGCTGCAAACAAAAGGGGGTTAATTGCTAGTCCCCACTGTTATAAACCTAAAACACAAACGAATAGCAGCGCATACAGGACCTCATTTAGAGTTGGACGCAAAGTCCGTTTAAGAAGTGTAGGAGTGGGAGTGTGCCGCAGCTTGGTAGGGTATTACAAGTGGCAAGCAACCCCAGTCGCGTCCCACTCTTAATACACTATGGAGCAGGGCCATCTTAACAACATTATGGGCCCCTGGGCAAAGCCGTGCACCGGGGCCCATATATATATATATATATATATATATATATATATATATATATATATATAGATAGATATAGAGATAGAGATAGAGATAGAGATAGATAGATATAGATATATATAGATAGATGTACTTGCTCAGTGACCCTTGAAGGTTTTTTTGCAGGTTTTTTTTTTTGCAGGATTATTTATTCTAATTAAGAGCCCTGCCTATGGGGCCCCCTTGCCCGGGGGGCCCCCGGGCACCTGCCCATCGTGCCCAATGGAAAAGATGGCCCTGCTATGGAGCTGCGAGCAGTTCCTGCAGCTAGCTAACCGCTTGCGCCACCTAATTCCTGCCGCACAGCTTTAGCCCTGTTTTGACGTGTGTTGCGTCTGCGCCTCACTGCGACTAGGATGTATTTACATGGTCATGCCTTCACAATTCCGCGTTCCATCCCATTCGCTCATAGTGAGTCGCAAGTTGTCGCAAGTGTTGATTGCGTCCAAGATGCAGGCGGATATGGTGCTTTCTGCACATGCGTGGTAGTGTTTTTTTGTTGGATGCGCCTAAAACGGACTTTGCGTCCGACTCTAAATGAGGTCCACAACGGTCAATACAAAAATATAGGTCTGGATTGATCGTTGTATGTAATACTTGCCTGATCTGTCTAGATAACGCACATACACACACTCTGCAAATAACTCTACCTATTAAGAACAATATTTAAAAAAAATACCTTAGGCTGGGGTCACAATACAACACAATACAATAGATGGAAATTGCCCCAGGATTACCGCTGAATTAAAACACTCATTTCTCTGTAGCCACAGCAGTCAGATTGCAATAAATGGTCGACTCCGTCCTTGTTAATTAACTCTAAATTAAATATTAACTTGATTTTAAAATAACACCACTTGGAGAGTGTAAATCATTTTGTCTTTTTAGACCAGATTGATGAGGCTGCTTTTACCTATATTGTCTGACAAAGCTGACAAGATGTTCAAGCATATTTTATAATACTGTAGAGTAATAATGTCATTTCTTACCTATGAAATAGGAGAGTAGTATTGCCAGTAGTACGGATACCCCTACGGCACAGAGCGCTGTACATTTCCAACTACAGTACTTTGAGGACTTTTTGAATTTAAAAGCACTTCTTGATAAGGTGTTCCGAGGAAGTGGTCTTGTGGGAGGAGTATAAACAGTACCAGATGCCATTGTGTATCCGGGTGTAGCAGTGCTGAACAGTGGGGTTGTCCCTGTTCCTGTTTTGAATAGAAAATGCCTGTGAAGGAACAGAATAGCAGTTTATTAACAATGTACTTGGCACATGCCACCCTTGAAAAAGTAAATGGTTTGGACATGCACTACTACACATACATTGCACAAAAATGTCATTCTTAGCCACAGTTTGCGTGCCCTTTGTGAGCATCTGCTTTACATACATTGACATTTGCTATATTATGTTTTTGCCAATAGAAAAGGAGATTTTTATATAAAAACAGGAAGGGAAGGTCATCTGTAGATTATATATAATAACTTTCTTAACAACCGATGTTCTGGATGGAATCTTCGCTCATCGATTCCTCCCCCATGTGTTGGTAACAGGTGTTGAGATTATACCTTCGCCAATTGTACAGTACATTAATATAACCCACTCATAGTGTCTTTCTAGTTACACAAACAGTGTTATTACAGGACAGATGCGACTATGACAGGTCATATGGTTCAGGAAAAATATGTTCTGTAACTCATAGCAACCAATGAGATTGAAAAGCTTATAATTCTAACTCAGTTTAGAAAATGAAAGCAAATGATTGGTTGTTATGAGTTACACCACCTTATTCCTGTTCCCTAATTGCTGCTGCTAGATGACATTTCTGGTTCACTCTACAGTACCCAATATTATCCGGGATGATTAACTTTTCCTGTGCAGCCTATGTTCAGAGTCAGTATTTTAGTAGCCAGCACGCGGCACACAAGTGCTGCATGTCATTAGCCCCATTTAGAAGGTGCCAGAGATATTGAGAACGCATATATACACCAATATGCATTCTATATTAACATGCTCGCTAATCCCATTGTTCAGTATGACAGACGCTGAGCAACAATACAATGTCCACATTTTGTACTCATTACTTTTAGTTCGGAGATAAAAGGTAACATCTCCACATCTCTCTCAGCTGCTTCTACTGCTTCTTGACCTAACACCCTGCTGGCACCACAACTGCTCGGTTACACTGCGTGCCTGCCTCTAATAATGTGAAATAATGATTCCAGGGCTGATGGTGATAAGGTGCCATTAATCATGCATTCTTCCTTGGAATATGTTGTTGTCCCAGGTGCATTATTTTACAATTATTGGCATCAACGTTCGTCACTATATTCCTGCCTGTTCCTCTAATTTGCCAAAAGCATTAATCATGTTGCCCATCTCTCAACAGGGACGTCAAAAGGGCTACAGATGGCTATCTCATCTGCATCAAGGTGCAGCGTCCCTAACAAACCACTTGTGACATCACTAATTAACATATAAAATACACAGGGTCACAGTGACATCCCTGAGATAGTCCACGGAAGACCTTCCTTTCCTGCCCTCCATTAATAACTCTTGGTATTCACAGTTTAAACCATTGTTTATATACACCTTGAGCTACTCTCAAGCTTTATAATTCCCAACGAATCCACCAAGTGTACAGCAGTAAAATAATCTATACATAGTGTTCTTTCTAGACTGAAATCATATACTCCTTTTTCTTTTCTATTAGCTGAAAGTCAATATACTCAAAATCAAGCGAGGTTGGGTCTGTCAAAATAGGTAATTAGCTGATAGTGTTGCCTATACCGTAGATAGTATGAACTAGGGTAATTGAACAAATTGAGATATCCCTAGACTCTTCTATTATTATTTTTATACTTTTTTATTTATCGAGCACTGACATATTACGTAATGCTGTACATTAAAAAAAGATCATGATACAACCATATAGCAGACAATGACATGACACTGGATTTTCCAAACATGTCGATATGTTAAACAGCTGACTTGATTTACAAATATATCTGAAAATAATAAAATAGATTCAGATTGTTTTTTCAGGAAGAGAGAACGTTTCTACCCATCAAACCGTGCACAATGGTCAGCCAGTTGGCAGAGGACACCTCCATTTGTGTGGTCAGCATAACATTTTTTTTTTTTTGGCATAGAGAAAAAATAAAATTAAAGCTGTACTACCACCTGTGTAAAAGGTTAGTTATCAATTTTGGTCACCTACTTTAAATAGCGGCAGAGGGAGGTGTGGCCGGGAGGACCAATCACACGCCACAATGTCTTGATTGCAGTTTGTGATTGGTGTTTCCGATGACATTCCCCTCCGGTTTATAGCCAACACTGTAAGACGAATGGAGGAGCCTAGGAGGTAGTATAGCTTTAAAGGAAAGGAAGAACGTTTTATAGGAGGAGTTTTATAGGGAAACTAATGTTTTGGGTTTAGTGAAAGGTTTTGCAGTTTTATATTTAATTATTGGTAGCCAAGTAGGATAAAAGTAATACCATAGCTTTTTACAGGCAAACCTTATTCTGTACCAATTCAGGGCATAAATGTAAACTCCACTATGTAATTTTTCTTAAGCACACAAAACATGCAGACATTGCCACTTTTCTGCATCGACCTTTTACAAGGGTGTCTGATGCATTAGGGTGGCAATGCTAAGCTATTTGTACAGCTTATTGTTTGCTAAAGAAGCACTTTTTCTACGTGAAAGCAGCTGAGTGTTCTCTCTTTTCTATATATCTATAAACTTCCTGGATGATGACTCATCTGCAAGAAAATGGTGACACAGTAATGTGCATTTAATCTATGTTAAAACATGATATTAATCAATTGGAGAGCGGCTGATACTTTGCTATAACACGGTTTGGGACGTGATTTATTAAGCTCAATGGACTGGGACTAAGCTGCTAGAGCAAAGGTTCACAAACAACAGTTCCTGTTTACTGGATCACCTCTCAGGTAAAATAATTACTCCTCTAACCATCTGACACATTTACCTGGGCTCCTGAGATCCACCAAACACGCACTGTTGGTGAGATCCAAAGATATGTTTGAGAGCTCTTGTGCTAAGGTTTTCAATTAAAACATAAAACTACTGAGAAAGTAAAGAAGACACAAAGCCTGCTGCCCTTTATCTCTACAATATGGAAAAACCGATAAGGATGCAAATGAGCACTGTTACTTTTTTTAATAAAATAGATTACATTTTGTTTTGCTAGATACTTTTACAAAGACACATTTCTTTTTATGGAAAGGCCGAGAGGTGCATTCTTTAAATAGCCCAGTGCAGTGCAAAACAGTGACTGGGGGCCATGGCTCTTGGGGCGAGGAAGGACCACTTTACTCCCTGACCCCGGAAGCATTAAGCTATTTTACAAAGACATTTATTTTTTAAGGTGTGTTCTCTCTTTACAAAATGCAAAAAGTACTCTTGGAGCATCAGGACTTCAGAAAGGGCCTTGTGACCCTCAGAGCCAAAAGGCTCCTAGAAATTATGAGAGTCTCCTGTCCTGAGAATAGAGAGAGCCCATTTTCCCTGTGGTCCCCCAAAGCCTTCCCTAAGGAGGACACTAATGAAAAGGTGCAGATGGAGTAGATGCCTGATGGCCGCATCAACCTTTCCCACCCCCAGACATAGGGAGCAGACTCCCATAAGGACCAGACTGCTCCCCGCAACCCAAGCATGGAAAACACAAAAACCACACGATACAAAATGTGAAGACAAAAGTGACATGCAAAAATTAACAGTTAGAAAATACAAGAGTGCCTTTATATCCCCAGGGGTATATTTACTAAACTGCTGGTTTGAAGTGGAGATGTTGCCTATAGCAACCAATCAGATACTAGCTATCATGTATTTAGTACATTCTACAAAATGACAGCTAGAATCTGATTGGTTGCTATAGGCAACATCTCCACTTCAAACCAGCAGTTTAGTAAATATACCACCAAGACTTTATCTAATTTTATGGATATACCCTACCCCCTACAAACCCCAACGGGGAGACTCATGCAATGTTCCTTAGGAAAAATATAAAAGATATGTCTGTACAAAAGTAGACGCTACTTTGCAAAATGCCAATTAGATAGCAGTCTTGGGAGTCACTGCCCCCACCAGACGTGGGCTGGGAGAGGCATGGCCGGGGGGCACACAGGCGGCCGCATCTCATGAAAAGGGATGCGGCCGCGTCATTGATGACGCGGCCGCATCCCCTGTCATGTGATGCGGCTGCCTGTGCGCTGACGCGGCCGCATCTGATGTCATCACATGCGGCCGCGGGGGAAAGAATTGTATTTTGCAGCCGGGGAGCGGCCGGTCGGCCGACCCCCCGGCCCTAATAGCGGCCTGACCGAGCGCTGCCCCCCTGCCCCCCGGGCCAGCCCGCCACTGGCCCCCACCCACTGGGTTTTTAGATCATGACAGAGGCTGCTACTGACAGAATATCCCCTGCAGACAGAACCATTTCATTCCATTTTTTCAGAAGAATCTTCTACTATTGGGGAGTCTTTTCCAAATAAAAAAAACATATCCAACAAGTGTCACAAATCAGTTTTCTCTGTAAAGTGGCCATCGCATCTCAATGCATTATTTACAAAGGGTTGAATGCAGGAAAAATCATAGATTTCTCCTTCCAGAACCCAGTAAAGGATGCTGAACGCAGACTTTCTATATTAATATGAGGACTGTAAAGCTGCTAAGCTTAAGATCTTAACGTCATCTCAGGGCGTTAGGCACCGGATTGTGCAGATACCCCTATAGACTTACCATTATTACGCTGGAAACGTTTGCATACATTGAACTGCACATGCCCCGATATTTTACCGACGCATGCACAGAAGATCAATAGGAAGAAAGAAGCATTGTGTAGGACCAACACGTCTGTGTAAGGAGCAATGAGAAGCCCCATCCTCTATTGCAGAGGACGAGACTTTCACATTGCATCGCAACAAAGGTGTTAGTAAATATCTGCGATAAAACGTTATTCATGCAGAGTCATGCTGTGATATACATTGTTGCATTAACCATCACATAAATAGTAAACAGATCCCTAAGCTTTCTGAGTACCAGGTTTTTCCTGCCAGAATAGTGTCAAGATAAATTCAAATGTTACACTGCTTCTCTGTCACACAAGAATCTTATGCTGTGATATGTAATGTCTCACTATGTCATACCTCCCATCAGAAGCAGAGCTAGCATTGGTTGATTGGAGAAATTATACAGAGGGAGGGCATTCCTTGCCAAGAATGGAGTAGGGGCCCTGGTGAACCTAATTTTGCGGAGCATAGCCAACTGTTCATATGCTTTGAAAACATATATATATATATATATATATATATATATATATAGATAGATATATATATAGAGAGAGAGAGAGAGAGAGAGAGAGATGGATAGGGAGATGGATAGATATATATATATATATATATATATATATATATATAAATATATATATATATATATATATACACATATATAGAGAGAGAGAGAGAGAGAGAGAGAGATGGATAGAGGGAGAGAGAGATATGGATAGGGAGAGAGAGAGAGAGGGATGGATAGAAAGAGATGGATGGAGAGAGAGATGGATAGAGAGAGGGATGGGGAGATAGAGAGAAGGACAGAGAGTGATGGATAGAAAGAGATGGAGAGAGAGAGATAGATGAATAGAGAGATGGATAGATAGAAAGAGAGAGAGAGAGATGGAGAGAGAAAGAGAGAGAGAGAGATGAATAGAGAGATAGAGAGATGGACAGAGAGAGATGGATAGAAAGAGAGAGAGAGATGGATAGGTTCACAAAGATGGACAGAGAGAGAGATGGATAGTGAGAGAGAGACAGAGAGGGAGAGATGGACAGAGAAAGAGATGGATAGAAAGAGAGAGAGACGGATAGAAAGAGAGAGATGGATAGAGAGAGAGAGAGATGTATAGGAACAGACATATGGACAGAGAGATATGGAGAGAGAGAGAGAGATGGATAGAAAGAGAGATGAATAGAGAGAGAGAGATGAATAGGAACAGAGAGAAAGAGAGATGGACAGAGAGAGACAGAAAGAGAGAGAGAGAGATGGATAGAAAGAGAAAGAGATGGATAGAAAGAGAGAGAGATGGATAGAAAGAGAGAGAGAGATGGATAGAAAGAGAGATGGATAGAGAGAGAGAGATGTATAGGAACAGAGATATGGACAGAGAGATATGGAGAGAGAGAGAGATGGATAGAGAGAGATGAATAGAGAGATGAAAAGAGAGAGAGATGAATAGGAACAGAGAGAAAGAGAGATGGATAGAAAGAGAGAGAGAGATGGATAGGAACAGAGAGATGGATAGGAACAGAGAGATGGAGAGACAGAGATAGAGATGGAGAGAGAGAAATCTATAGATAGAGAAATCGATAGAGATGGATAGAGAGATCCATAGAGAGAGAAAGAGAGATCCATAGAGAGAGAAAGAGAGATCCATAGAGATTGATAGAGATAGAGAGAGAAAGAAACACACACATGCTTATTGTAAAGCGCTACTAGTATGCTAATGCTATAAACTAAGTGTTAGTAATAATACACACACATATACATACATACCCAGCATCCCAGCACATGACATAATGCAATGGAGATATCTGGCATTTCCAAATAGAAGAAAACTTTGCTGGTCTCGCTGTATTAGCCCTGCTCATTCTTATAGTCTTGAATGACTGTGGCACAGCTTGAGGCATACAGGGTGATTGGCACAGTGTGTGACAGGCGCACGATAATGCCACATGCCTAGAACAACTCTGCTGCATCTTTATTTCAATTTAAGATACTCAAAATTGTTTCTAACCCTGATATTTATGTACAGACAATTGTCTTCTAGCGTTGGGCAGGGGTGTGTCTTGGGAAATTACAGTTGTGATATAGTTGTGTGTTTGTGAGTCTGTATTTAGGGCCTTACATGTATGAGTGCAATGCAATATATATTAGTAAGAGGCACCAAGAAACGCGGCCTGTGCATTATTACCGGTATTACGGTAATAATGCGCTTAATTACTGTTATTACGGTAGTTTCAACGCCGGCTCTTTGCTGCGAGCAGAAACGGTAAAAGTTTTAACGCCGCGCTAATTCGGGGGGAATTGAATTCAACCCTATGGGACATGAAAAAAACTTATTTACACATGCCTCCCTGGGAATTCATTTTTTTAAAGAGTTTTTCTTGGTAATGAGTGTGTGAGGCCAAACAGCTTGGAGAACCACTGCCATACACTAGATTTGTTTATTCAAACTGAAAAATATATTTCCAAACATTTTGCTAAACCAAGACCCAAAAGAATCACATTTATCTGTCTATTCACACATTTTCAAGGATAACACTTAAGATCTTGTCAATTTGTTTGACAACATGTCAACAAATTTCCACTGCTTTCAGCCCCACATCATTTGGCTACTTAAGTCCCATGTGTTTGGAAGCCCTTAAGCTAGGATGATTTTCAAATTACCAGTGATGCTATTACAGATGTGTCAGTTTTGATGAAGTCTGTTGAGGGAGGTCGGAAACAGGGCTATAGAGAAAAAACCTTGTGAAATGTATTATTGCCTTGATTCTGACACAGCAAGTGCAATAATTATTCAGAAACGACATGTGGATTTACATAGTTATTAGCCCTTTAATAACAGGTGACTAATCAACTTGCCATGATAACTTAGCATTAAAAGTGTCTGCATCTCTTATTTATAAAGCAATACAATAGATTAGGTGCACTAATTCCTAGACAGACTAGCTTTTAACAATGCTACTGCTAGGAAGGAATATGTATTGCTTAAACATACTATATTGTATGTGGAACACTATTGACGCCCTTTATTAATGAACAAACTATACAGTAAAAAAAACCGTTAATCATCCTTGTGGATAGGGATTCACTGGGGGATCATTCATTAAAAGCAAGCCCATGTTATTGCACTGAAATGCCAAATAAGTTGAGCATAACCTTAATGTTAGAGTTCACTTAGATAAGCGTTTTGACATGACTGTACAGCACTCACATTAACAGGGTTCTGGACAAAATGTGTTTGCGAGTAATTATACGGGTAAGGAATAATCCTGGGGGTATATTTACTAAACTGCGGGACTGAAAAAGGGGAGATTTTGCCTATAGCGACCAATCAGATTCAAGCTTTCATTTATTTAGTACATTCTACAAAATGACAGCTAGAATCTGATTGGTTGCTATAGGCAACATCTCCCCTTTTTCAAACCCACTGTTTAGTAAATATACCCCCTGGTGTCTAAATGTGTGTGTGCTGTTGTAACTGCTGCAATTATAATTATGGTGCTGGCAAATACTGGTGAAAAAGGCACATGCACCATTTTCTTGTAGTTTTGTCAGATCCGGAATGAGAATATGTGGTTGGATGCCAGTCTCCTTCAGACTTGAGGACATCCACTTATGCCATATGGCCCTGAATTTATCCAGGAAACCAATTACAAATTCTGATTTATTTACTCATGATCTTTAAAAAGAAAGGGTCATCAGTATTTACCACTTCCTTCATCTCTCTAAAGCTATCATGTATTTCTTTTTAAAAGTCATTTGCATCACAGAGGTCACTTGGATAACTTCAGAGCCATATGGCAGAAGTGGCTCGACCCACTGAAAGTCATTTGCATACAGTGCCACTGGCAAAGAGATTGAAGGAGACACATGAAAACTGTAGTACATAAGAAAACTAAGCATGGCTAGCATGCTAAATGGGCACTTTCTGATGTACTAACATCAGAGCATCTTAAAGAGGTCGCAGAGGTATAAACAGCATCGCTGGCTTTCTTTCTATGTTTTAGCCTGCTATTTATAGAGAAGAGCAGCTTCTCCCCATTAGCAGTTATCTACAAAGCATTGGGAATTGCTAAGCAATCCATGGACGCTGCATAGAGACACTATGGGGTATGTCTTTTATAGTCCTCTTTAAATAAATGTATATAAAGTCAAACAAAGTGTTTGTAAATTACAAAGTCAAAAAGTCATCAACCACATCGTCTCTTACAGCATATAAACCCATACCCTTGGTTATTTATTTGCATTATAACTTGTGTATTTTCATAAGGTAACGGGTGCTATCTTGCATAACCATTATATATAACATATTAAGCACAAGAACATGGTTCATTTTTCCAAAAGACACAATATAGTAGAAAACAGTGAAAATGGATCTGTAAGAAACAGATGATATCACTTGACAATTATAGATAAGTTAGTCTCAGAATTGTCTATCCAAAAGTCGATGGCACAAGAATAAATGTACAATTTCAACTGGCCTAAGGCTCGTCCAGATGTAACATGCAAGAAGTTTAAATAAAACATTATAAAATAATCACACCCCAACCCAGGTGGATTACAGGTTTCCCGCCCCACCATTCTAACTCCCAACATGTTTAATGGCCCAATCTTGTAAATGCCAGTTAGGGCTAGTAATACACACTAAACAGATACATAGCTTCATAGGTGACTGTTACATAGTGATGAACCTGTAAAGATAAGAGCAGCATGACAAGATACTGCCTGCTACCCCATCCCCGTTCCCAATGGAAGACTTCTATTAGCCTTTGTTGACAAATGACAGGTTAAAAAAGCATCTTCGAAATACACAATTTCCCTGTCTTGCATTGGCCCAAGTGTGGCTGAGGCAGTAATGACTTACCAAGGATAAAGGCCAGTCACTTGTCATGCTTTGCTATTTGAGCTTTTTGTTCTATATCACTATCATTCCTGTCATAGCCTTAGAGCTGTTGTGTGTTTTTGTGGAATGTTTTATGTTATATTTTAACAATTCTGCATTTCCGGGGTAAAGCTTAAGTACACATTTTCTCTTCAAGCATCACAAATTAAAATCATATGTTTATTTGTCCTGTCACTTAGAAAACACTAATACCTTGGTTAACAGTGCTGGGAGTACATATATGCCTGTACGTACGGGGAAAGCAAGTGAGAAATGATAATATAGAAGCACTGAAATAAATGATTCCACATACAGTAGCTGTGATCCAGCACCACCATACAAGCGCCTCTTCATTACAAACCTTTGGTCGCAAGAGCTGAGCAATATCCTTTGAAGTGAGTGGCTACCATTGTAGCCTCCAGACACAGGCGCAGCTAATTCCCAGTGTCATGCATTTGGCGAACTTTTAGCTAATTAGTCGCATAGAAGAAGCCGAGGAAGGCTCAAAAGGCCAGCACAGCAGGCAACTCACTATTTATCAGGATTTGATATGTATTGCCCGTAGGCTGATGGGCACATGGGCATACATACTGCGCAAGATAGAGATTATACAGTATAGGTAGACAGATTGTGCTTATGTATATTGTATAAAAGAATATATTGCGAGCAATTAGTGGAATTGAGATGTATAGCATGTAACTGTCGCAGGAGCCGATCCGGTAAATGTTACGAAGCTGAATTAAAAAATGAAATGACAGTCGTGTCTGTTTATATAAAAATCTATCACATGGGTATGGTCATCTTTATTTTACCGGTTACATATTAGAATGCAGTTGTTCTCAAACTTCCTCCAACAAGCAGTCACCCTGTATCATCAGTGTACACACAAGTAAATGGATTGGACTGACAGTCCAGTGACAGGAGATCTCATCCCGGTTTAACTGTACATAATAAGGTCTTCTCCTACATTTTCACGGCAAGATAAAAATATTTATATTTTCTCGCTTGAACATGGACGTTGAACTATTTTTTTGCCCACATCAGTTTCTATCTGCCATATGGTTTATAAATTGAAAGAATATGTCTGGTTGCTATGGGCAACACCACCTTTTCAACACAGTTACTTGAAGAGCAGTATTTAAAAATATCCCTAATGTGCATAGTACATACATACGGGCAGCACGGTGGCTAAGTGGTTAGCACTTCTGCCTCACAGCACTGGGGTCATGAGTTCAATTCCTGACCATGGCCTTATCTGTGAGGAGTTTGTATGTTCTCCCCGTGTTTGCATGGGTTTCCTCCTGTTTCCTCCCACACTCCAAAAACATACTGGTAGGTTAATTGGCTGCTATGAAATTGACCCTAGTCTGTGGGTCTGTCTGTGTGTGTGTTTGTTAGGGAATTTAGACTGTAAGCTCCAATGGGGCAGGGACTGATGTGAGTGAGTTCTCTGTAGAGCGCTGTGGAATCAACATGAAATAAGCATCACATGTTGGGAGGAGGTATGAAAAGTGTGTATGTATATGTGACCCAATGATGCCATTCATGTTGTCAAATGGGTGGGGCAAGGTGTTTGATGTCATTTGCTCCACCTCGTCTGATTTGCAAGCAGCTATGCCTCCTTGTAGGAGATTTGCCTGCTCTCTTGGGAGCCCGGGATGTCTCTCCCTAACTTGTGACAGACATTCCAGTAGAGTATGCAACTGTGCAAATAAGTCTGTGCTATGTGCTCTACTTCGTGAGACAACAGATGTTACTTAGGAAAGTGGCGCTTCTCTATCTTGCTCATTGCAACACCAAACCCGGTGAGTCTGGCTGTGAGTCTGTATATAGCGCACATGTCTGTATATACTGCAGTTGATGGATTCGTACTGAGTTGTATATGCAGCGATGTAAAAGCAACTACATAACCTGCTCTACCAGAAGAACTTTCTATCCTTCTCAAATCCATGTAGCTGATGCCGCATTTTTGGAACACCAACCTGTCTATAGTGGTATTCAGATATAGCTCACTCTTACTTTACCTTCATATATCAAAATTCTAAAGTTGAAGTTGCAAGGCATCGCATTCTTGCTGGGCACTATTATAGTTAAACTATGAGTTTCTACAATATAAGATTCTGTCATTTAGTCCAGTGCTTAAGATTACACTATGAAATCCATTTCTTTTATAACCATAAAGCCTCTCTTCTTTACACTCACCCATGTTGTAATAGATTAAGCCTTCCTGTATCTGGGTCCTTGTAACGGCTAAGGAAGGAGGAACAATTTAATGACAAGGGTGTAACCACGAGAGCCTCAGCGCGGCGGAAAACATATAAATGCTTATTACTCAGTAGAAGGGGAGGAAGATGAGATATTTCAGCAGTTCCGCCGCTGCTCATACAACGTTACACAGACGCAGTGCATTTGAGGTCTGAATAGAATCCACCCTTCAAAAGCTTTCAATTGTTTTCTTAAAAGGAGAGCACTCTATGTTCTTTCCACTTGATGGTTGTTTATTTAATATTAGGGCCAATTGTCAGGTAAAAGACATTCTTTCCTAAGATATATATATAAGGGTTTCTTTAAATAGCAGCCAGCAAAGAGAGCGCTCCATCTCTTGACTTTATCTAGCACACACGTCTGCAGAGATTCTCATTATCTCATTCACCGCGATGCAGGTCCCTTCCACAATGAGCAGATTGAAAGGATAGCAGGAGTTCAGGGAAGAGAAAGAAGTCGGGCCAACGCAATCACAATAAAAGAAACATGTTTGAACAAGAAAATAACTAAATGCCTATATAGCCAACTGCTCATATGCTTTGCAATATCCAGGAAAAATGGACAAATATATTTTTTCTTAATAACGTTGACTACATAATAGGAATGTATCATTCTGAATAAACTCAAAGTAAATGTCTGTTATCAAAATGACCATGAACTCTGCAGTGGAAACATATGTATTATTCCAAGCAGCATTTAAAAAAACAGAGTTTAAGAATCACAGGCAAATACTAAACACTTTGTTCATGATTGTATAAGGATGGCGATAACAGTATACATTTGTTAAACAAATGCTTTATTTCTTTACTAAGTGGAGCTGAAGGCCAAATCTGGATATTCAGTTCTGCTGATGAGCAAGTTGGCCTCTGTATGAACACAACGAGGGAAACTGGAGAAGTACTAAGATGAGCCACTACCGTACCGGGTCAGTATCTCCGGGCAGCAGAGAATTACCAGTATTCCACAACACCACAAGCTACATTACAACAGTCGGTGGCTTTCCCTTGTACAACCTGTTACATTAGAGCAGTGGATCCCAAATTTTCTCAGTTCGAGGCACCCTTAAGGTCTCCATAATGTTTTCAAGGCAACCCCAAGCCAAAATAATTACCAAGTTGCCCCGGCTTGCTTACCACCGGAACCTTGCCACGGAACCCCAGGGAGCCGCGGTACCCAGTTTGGGAATCACTGCATTAGAGTAACCTCTTGTTAAAACACAGTTAACTTGCTACAAGCCACATAAATAAGACTGCTATCTTTATTTTGGCATCTAATGCACTAAAGCAGTAATAGCAATCTATACCAAACTACCCCTACTTTTCAAAGTTAAAGATTGTAATCAACAAAAATTGGGACACTGTGCTAGTAAAATGTATGGGCCTTATTTATAATTGACATTTTCTTACTTTTTATAACTAGACTTAGCAGCAATATAAGGTCTGGTGTGAAGCAGCATAATGTTAGGCATTGCCTGGTTAGTAAGGGGGTAAGTGCCACTGATACATTCTATGTATGGGCAGCATGGTGGCTTAGTGGTCAGCACTTCCGCCTTACAGCATGAGTTCAATTCCCGACCACGGCCTTATCTGTGAGGAGTTTGTATGTTCTCCCAGTGTTTGCGTGGGGTTCCTCTGGGTGCTCCGGTTTCCTCCCACACTCCAAACAACATACCGGTAGGTTAATTGGCTGCTAACAAATTGATCCTAGTCTGTCTGTCTGTCTCCGTTTGGGTGTGTGTTAGGGAATTTAGACTGTAAGCTCCAATGGGGCAGGGACTGATGTGAGTGAGTTCTCTGTACAGCGCTGTGTAATTAGTGGCGCTATATAAATAAATGGTAATAATAATAATGTGACCTACAACCAGACGACTGACAAGCCCACTCCCCTTAACTAGTACTACCGGGTCTCTCCATTCACGGGATGCAGTCATTGAATATTGTTCTGCTGTGCCTAATGTTATAGAGTGCTGTCCAAGCCTGCACATGAAGAGGTCAGCATTTAAACTATAACAATGTGCTAACAGCTTATCCAACAACCTCCATGTTATATGACAAGTGGCAATTTAATAATTATCCTGAGTGCCACAAACTCGTCTTGGAGAATTGCATCTAGTCCTGGGGCCAATAGAAGAGCCAAGTTCTAGGCTTTGAAACCTGGAGAATTCTGAAGATCAATTGTATCGCTTATTAGTTGTTCTGACTAAGCAACATGTATTACACGCATGATCCTGTGTGTGTGTACTTAAGATTGGTCAAGCTTGGTATTATAACATACTAAATTACACCGCAGCAGTATAAAGCCACGTGAAACTTAACAACTCCTATAACACACAACATTTCCATGTAAATAAAGTACAAGTGACTCCGAATGACAAAGAACAAATATGTAATGCTTCTAGCTGTGACACAGTATGTTCTTGAGGCTGATAAACAGCATAGTCACGCTGTTACCAGGTTTGTATTCTCAAATCTATTATGTTTTCAAACTGATGCGCTATTATCTTTGGACAACTTTCACACCGGGAGGTGATCCCTGCCAGCGTAATTTTGAAAATGAAAAGCTTACAAACAAGATAAATTTCATTGCTATGTTACCTGAATTAATATCACCTGACAGTCATCTCAACAAATGCAACGCTCTGCGCAAGCTATTTCCAGACTGCAACTCTGAACTGTAAACAACTATAATAAACGCCAATCTGCATATTTCCATATTTAATCAGATTCCTGTATATGAAAAATAATAAATAGACAATGAGAACTCAATAGTGTTAGTGACAGACAGGGCTGTGTCACAGCACAAGACACCGATGCTGGGAGCACTGAATACATGTCTTACAGCTAAGGAAAAAGACTTATTACTTTCCTGCTATAAGGTTCAATCTGCGATAATCAACCATAATAAACACATTTTTCTCTCGGTATAAAGCCACGTTGTCTTCTCAGAAGTTAATTAGCAACATTTTATACATATATTTATTTTTCTTTATTGTTTCTTCTTTTCTTTACATGCTGGTCTAACTGAAGTGCTTTTTAGGCTTTTTGGGAAAAAATAAAATAAAAAATGAAGGTGTGTGTGTTTATAAACTAGTCTCTGTATTAGAAACTGAGGTGCCTCATGTTGGAGGAAAAGTTTTAACAGGAAAATGTTGTAAACAATTCCCTAAATATATATTGACGTCCGGGTAAATGCATTTGTCATTTCTACAATGAGATTCACTGCCAGCTGATAGCAGCATTTACATTTTTTATTTGAACATTGCGCTTGACGCAGCGTGGGGGGGGCGTGATCAGAAAGTGGTCAACATTTAGAAGGTCTTTAGATAATAGTCTTACGACTGTAACTACTTTAAGCTGGGTACACATTACACGGTTTTCGTCCAATAATCGGCTCAAACAGCCGACATACGACCGCTCGTTCAAAAGTCGGGTCAGTGTGTGCAGTTACACGATGGTCGAAAGTCTGCCCAAATGGACGATTATCGCCTCATTTGGTTGGTCGTAACGTTTAATATTTTCGTTCCAATCTCGTTTCCGCTGTGTATTGTGTATAAACTTCCGACTGATCCACAACAGTGAGTACGAAAATACAGTCATTGCTCACGACAACATGGCTGTTAAAAGTCGCTAAAGGGACGTCCACTCTTCCATTTATCGTCCTAAACAAGGCTAGTGTGTATGCAGTCCATGGACCGAGCGATCGGAACATCGATCGCATGTGAAATCGATCGGCATAAAAAGTTGGTGGAAAATTCTTTAGAGGGAGCAGTCCATGTATCAGGCCCATATTCTTTCCTCCCAAATAATCAACTCTTTCATAGGTTATAAGGATAATATGGCCCCAACTCTTATGAAAGCATCCACCCTATATTAAGTGCTTTAGTGCAATGCGGTGCTTGGAGCTGGGTACAGTATGCTGTTATTTCATAATAACTTTAAACTATAAAAGTACCCAGCGCTTGTGTGTGTCTGAATACATGAATTATTGCATAATTTTATATCAAAATTCTAAGGTTATGTATGCCGCAATATTTTCATAAAGTCACTGGGGATTTCAGTAGCTTTTGTGTTGGGTGTTTGAAACTTCCAGCGCTGTTAATAGAAAGACTGCAGGGGGACGGGTGCATATAATCTTTTATCACAGGCATGTTTAAAAAGGGAATTGCAGTGAATGAAAAATGTTTCCAACATGACAGAGCAATTGCCCTTCCATTCATACCTTGTGAAGGTAATGTACGTTGTATTTGTATACTATATTAGCACAGGATTCGTACATGCCATAAAACTGCTGTGTACATTGATACGCCAGTGTATGTTAAAATTATTCGAAGAATATATCAATGATAAGCACATAAGGTTCCTCTGGGTGCTTCAGTTTCCACCCACAATCCCAGAACATACTGGTTGGTTCAATGTCTTTTGACAAAGTCAACACTAGTATATTTGTTGGGAATTTAGACTGTAAACTCCAATGGGGCAGGGACTGATGTGAAGGACATAGATTCTCTGTACAGCGCTGCGGAACAGGTGTTGATATATAAATAAATGGTAATGATGATATAAGTGTTATGTGGGATTTGATAAAAAAAGAAAAAAGTGGAATCCCAACTATGTAAATATGTTTGTCTCTATAATACCCATTTAATGTAAATCTTTTATTATACCTTAAATATTGGAATCCCCCATGCTATCAGAAATACAAAGCTTGCTCTTGTTACATTAATAGTATACCCCTTTAACAAAACATAAGAAACCACACAGTAATATTGTGCTAGTTATATACAGGTTCTTTCTTTAGCCGACTGTGTTACACAGCAACATTGGGGGTGTATTCTTGGTGCTTTATAGTGAGTGTTTAATAAGGCGCTTTTTATTTTAATTCATATCAAAAGCGATTTTGACTGCACAAATCTTAAGTGTCCCACTTTGGCCAGATGTTGACGATTACTAGAATATGAAACTTTGGGTATTCTAATAAAGACCCTCAAACTCATCACCAGCTTTGACCATACCAGCTGGCTTCTCTAATTATGCATCAGTGTAGGGTTAAAGGAACATATAGAGACACATACCCATCCCCATAGTCTCCATCATGGCAAGGTGGTGGAAACACAGCCATCTCTATCAGGTTGTCATGCCCATTTTCAAGAACTGGGTGATTTGCTAATTTTCTATAAGAAAAACATTATTAGGATCAAAAGGTGTTAAAGAAATAAAGTCAAACAAAAAAACTAAAGAAATATTGCCACAAAGTCTATGTCATGACCGATATGCTGCCACTTTGTGCTAGTACGCAGTACAACGAACACTAACGTGGGCAACAGTGACTATTCCTCATTTCACTAACTAATTATGCTGTGCAATTTATGCAGATACTTTAATTGGGGTATTTCTATAATAAGGCACACTGCTCAGCTGCCTCGAGAAACAGTTTTTGGGATACAGCAACAAAATTTAAATTAATTTAAAAATACAAATATTCTTGCAGAAAATGAGTAATAGTGAGCAGTGTTGGTGGATCAAATAATAGTTAAATAAACAATAATTACAATTTAAAAAGTACACTGTTCATATATGTTTAGGGCAATTTGTGTAACGACAGAGAACAGCTATATTTCAGCTGCCACCGTGTGTGTGTTAGTTAGGGTAGTGATTAGTCTCATTTCATCATAACTTGGTACTGACTCCAACACACTAGAGTCCTGCAATTGGTAATTGAGTCTTACTGCTAAGATTGTGCCTTTGAAACATATTATACTAAAAAAGTTACTTACTGGGAAAATAATAACTCTTTATGTCACAGCTTTAAGCTATTATTTGGTAAGGCCAAGGAAACATTTTAAAATACATCACAACAATTTGTCCACGGTACCATTTTAACTGTGCATAACATTTAATTAGTAAACAAGCTAAGATTTGTCTGAGTGGAAACTCAGTAACCCACGGCAGCCAATCAGTTTGCTTTCAATCCACTAGATTGATGAAAGACAATTGTTAGTTGAGCTACTGCACATTTGCACTTCTTGATTGTGAAGAACAGTATATAGTGTATACAAACAGTATATAGTGTATACAAACAGTATATAGTGTACACAAACAGTATATAGTGTATACAAATGTTACCCAACACATGCCTGCTTTTCATAATTCTCTTGTGGGAGAAGTCGAGGTAAAGTACAAAAAGTTGAATAAGTGGGCATGACATGTGTACGACATTTGTGCCATAAAGTGGACAGGACAAAATGTAAAAATATCCTTAAAAATCTGCAAATGTAGATATGCACTGATTGGAGAACTAATACAGATCCTTCAATTTGACAGTAAAGCTCAATGATGCAAAAAAAATAAAAGATCAAAGAGAAAGGACGAGTGTATATTCAATAACATCTGATTTATTTTAAAGGTGGACATATCTTTGACATAGTGCTTTCTTGTATGACTTCATAAGAATAAGACATGAGTGTGGGTTTAACATTAAAAACAAATGTTTGTGCATAGCATACTATATCTTCGTATCAATGTTTTTCAAAGAGCATTACTTGTTTGGGAGATTTTCTAACCAGCCCTTTAAAACTTGCATGCAGCATTACTCATACAATATTGAGAAAGGTTCTACCTTGCTAGAAGTGTATCTACTTGGAATATCAAAAGCGCAATATTGGAAAACTAGGGTAAAGGGGGACATTTAAAATATCCTGTAGTAGTACAGTACATATAGACCAAATGTGTATTTGTTGTAAGAGTTCATGAAAAGACAACCATCACAAAATTGTGCTAGCTAACCCCAATCCTGCACACTCAGACTACCTGTCTCTTTTGTCCTGTACCACCAAGGTAGGTGCTGTCCTCTGGCCTCCCCCATTGTTAAAGCATACTTGTCAACCCTCCCAGGATGTCCGGGAGACTCCCGCATTCGCTGGAGTCTCATGGACTCCCGGGAGAGTGTGGCAATCTCCCGCATCTGCCAACTTCCTAGTGAAGTGGGCAGAATTAGGTCCAAAATGCTGCGATTCATCAGGAATCGCAGTGTTTGGCCCCGCCCCTGATGTAAAATTACGCATTTGTGTCATTACGTCACGGGGGCAGGTCCAAAATGAGGCAAATTTGGGAGCCCCACCCAGGGCCACCATCAGGGGGGTACAGGGGGTACTGTTGTACCGGGCCCGGGCTCACCAGGGGGCCCGGTACAACAGCTTAGCAGTCACCGTGACAGCCAGGCACCAGGATCCGATCGCAGGGGTGAAGACAGAATAGCGTAGACCAGCGGTGGGCCCCAGGTAAGTATGTGTTGCTCATGGGGGGGGGCACGAGGGCCCGTACTGGGTCCGATTTTTCTGAAGGCGGCCCTGGCCCCGCCCCCCCATCACGCCCACCTCCCCCAGCAGGCTCTCGGTAAAAAAGTTTCAAAAGTTGGTAAGTATGTGTTGAAGTGGCCAAGTGAAGTGAATGATCACAAAAATTAAATAATAATGGTAGGTGGCCAGACATCGACTCCTAGTACAGAGATATAGGATACTAGAAATAGACACAGTGTGAAGGATGGAATGTAAAAAGAACAAAAATGGATCTAAACCCCATACCATTGTTCCATTCTGAAGCACAGTACAAGATCAGCATCAGTCCCGACGTGCACCTCGATTTGCACAAGTTAGGCAACATTTTCTCTAAAATTCATAGGTCTATGGAGCAAGATGGCGGCATTTACGGAGGAGCAGAAGTTTGCAGAGGTCAATGCGAGGAACTGACCACAGTGTAACAGTACAGAGTTGTTGCACCTGCATCTACATTTCTGGAGCACGGCAAAAACAAGAGTTCTTTGCTGGCACGTGAAATGAATGAAAAGATGGAGAGGGCATTTTTTAGGGGAGTTACTTGCGCCGCCATGTAGCACTAAGCTGAGAAGCTCACTTTTCGGTGCATTTCAAGAAATATAATAAAAAGCTTCATATACACAAAACTGCCACATGTAATAAAGACAGTGCCGAAGTGATTATTTTAAACCATTAAGCCATTTAAATTTTGCTATCAAAATGTTAATGATGGTCCCACTGAGTCTGAACAATGGCGCTGCATTTATCGTTACATTGGGTAAAACATGCTGTCTAACACTCATATGCGAATATGCTCTTAATGGATGTCTCCAATTAAATAAAACAATTTCTCATTCTGCTTATGCTTTATATAGCTCCATAATGCTCTTCCATTTTTAAACTTCCCTACATGGTAATTCAGCGCTGATCACATGGTGTACACGCACTGTACATTGCTCTCTGTGCCCAGCATAGGCAAACCGAGGGGGGTTTCCTAGTGCCTAGAAACCCCCACCAAGCCTGGGGCACTGTATAATTGAGGTGGCTGGACCCTGCCCCGCTTCACACGGCTCTGCTTGAAAAGGGAGAGCTGCGTGCACCTAACAGTAGTGCACACAGCATTGCCCATGTATATTACAGGGATAGGAAGAGTTGGAGAGCAGCCAATTACTGTCTAATATTATAGCCACGCCCCCATGCATGCTGGTCACATCCACTGGTGGCATGGTGTGGAAACCCCCCTCTACAAATCCTGCGTTTGCCCCTGGTGCCCAGTCAGTATTGTATACAGCTCTACTTATCTTTTCTTGTGGAACCCAGCTTCCCTCACAGCTCCATAGACCCTGATGGATGACAGAATATTTTTGGACGGTATTTGGCCCATGAACGTGCAGTTATAACAAAACGTGTTCCTTTGTAAAAACACATACAGCACAGTCATAAAGGACATACAAGAGATCTTTTATGAAGCGCACTACAACAAACCTCCAGGAGGGGGGGCTGTTTTTTGTGCCCCTAGAGACACCATCCCTGCTCTGACCAGCCTGCAGCCTGTCTTCACTATGACCGTGGGACAACGCGGTTGTTATCTAGCACTGGGGCTGGTTGAAAATTTGAGGAGGGGGACCTGTTTTTACATCAAACTTTGCTTTTCTGCTCCCACATATACATAGACAACCAAATCCGTGGTGGTAAAATTCAAGGCTTGCCAGTTAAAACAAAACATTTGTACATTATAATTCCCTGTAATGCCTGTGTAAATTTAAACAGCATTACACCAAATATCATGGCATATGCAATGAACACTGTTTAATTTGCTTTTAATTCTAGTGAGTACTGAATGTTATGGAAATATCAAAAACTGCATATTAAAACAGTCAGTTTCTTTTTTGTTTTATATAAGAACACCCCACATACAACACAGTAAAAAAGAATTCAGCCACTCCGTGGTATCATAAAACATCTGATTTGCAAGTAATACACAAGTGAATTAGACTTGCGGTGTTAATTGTGGAATTTTATTTTTATTAACAATAAAAATATCAAATGTCGATATGACCCTTTCATTCTGATTTCTAAGGGTTTTTACTAAAAGAGTCATCATATATTACATATAAAAGATCTACCATCAATTGGAGCAGAGAAGAAGGTGGGGCGTAAGGAAAGTACCGCTTTGTTGGCACAAAGATCTCACCGAATATAACAAACACTTTGCTCTCCATATTTTTACAGGGAAAATCAGATGACACGGGGTCCCTAGTCTGTTTTAAATTATTACATGTAAACTTTGGACCGTATACAGTTAATATTTTATTAAACTGTTCAAAAGCAAATAAAGCATAAATTATAGCGTGAATTCCCACAACACAGTCAAAGCAATTCATAAATGTTTAAGTGTAAATGTGTGATTTTACCCATGCTTTCTACAGGATTATCTAAGCTTTCATGTGTCAAATGAATTAACATGTTTCTGGGACTACGCTGCTCATATAAACACTGTACGTGAGATAGGGATTTAATGGAATACAAGTGTGAACATAGTTTGTGGCATTTTGTACAGTTTTTTTTTTTGTTTTTTGTTTTTGAAGTGTTACTTTTTTTCACTCTTGAATTTCTCTCTCCAAAGCACAAATTCTTATAAACTACAAGTCCCAACATGCCCTGCCAGCTTTCTGCTCACTATCTACTGGAAAAGCATGCTGAGGCTTGTAGTTTCACAATCCTTGGAGACCCAGAAATTGACCAGGCCTGCGTCTAATCAGTCTGGAATTTTGATACCCCACAAACAGGGACTTACCGTCCCCAATGCTGGTTGCTGACTATTGCAGAGTTCAGCGGAAGTCAGTATAGTTGTTGGCGGCTGGTTCATTCCCTGGAACCAGCCACCTACCTTCTAGTGGCCATAGATCTAATGATCCGTCCCTCCCCCTATGTGTGTCTGCTTCATCCCTTCTCCAGCCGAGACACGGACATGTGTCATATAGGATGCGAACCACGTGACAGGTGCCGTCCCATGTATGCAGAGCAGCAACAGCTCTTACACAGAGCAGCTGGAACAAGGTAAGTGTGAGGGAAGGAGGAAGGCTGAGTATGTTATTATAATGTGTGAGGGAAGGAGGAAGGCTGAGTATGTTATTATAATGTGTGAGGGAAGGGAGGGGGGCTGAGTATGTTATTATAATGTGTGAGGGAAGGAGGAAGGCTGAGTATGTTATTATAATGTGTGAGGGAAGGGAGGGGGGCTGAGTATGTTATTATAATGTGTGAGGGAAGGAGGAAGGCTGAGTATGTTATTATAATGTGTGAGGGAAGGGAGGGGGGCTGAGTATGTTATTATAATGTGTGAGGGAAGGAGGAAGGCTGAGTATGTTATTATAATGTGTGAGGGAAGGGAGGGGGGCTGAGTATGTTATTATAATGTGTGAAGGAAGGAGGAAGGCTGAGTATGTTATTATAATGTGTGAGGGAAGGGAGGGGGGCTATGGTATTATAATGTGTGAGGGAAGGGAGGGGGGCTGAGTATGTTATTATAATGTGTGAGGGAAGGAGGAAGGCTGAGTATGTTATTATAATGTGTGAGGGAAGGGAGGGGGGCTGAGTATGTTATTATAATGTGTGAGGGAAGGAGGAAGGCTGAGTATGTTATTATAATGTGTGAGGGAAGGGAGGGGGGCTGAGTATGTTATTATAATGTGTGAGGGAAGGGAGGGGGGCTGAGTATGTTATTATAATGTGTGAGGGAAGGAGGGAGGCTGAGTATGTTATTATAATGTGTGAGGGAAGGAGGAAGGCTGAGTATGTTATTATAATGTGTGAGGGAAGGAGGAAGGCTGAGTATGTTATTATAATGTGTGAGGGAAGGAGGAAGACTGAGTATGTTATTATAATGTGTGAGGGAAGGGAGGGGGGCTGAGTATGTTATTATAATGTGTGAGGGAAGGAGGAAGGCTGAGTATGTTATTATAATGTGTGAGGGAAGGAGGAAGGCTGAGTATGTTATTATAATGTGTGAGGGAAGGGAGGGGGGCTGAGTATGTTATTATAATGTGTGAGGGAAGGAGGAAGGCTGAGTATGTTATTATAATGTGTGAGGGAAGGAGGAAGGCTGAGTATGTTATTATAATGTGTGAGGGAAGGAGGAAGGCTGAGTATGTTATTATAATGTGTGAGGGAAGGGAGGGGGGCTGAGTATGTTATTATAATGTGTGAGGGAAGGAGGAAGGCTGAGTATGTTATTATAATGTGTGAGGGAAGGGAGGGGGGCTGAGTATGTTATTATAATGTGTGAGGGAAGGGAAGGGGGTCCTAATAAAGTGTGGGATGTCAAGACCTTTAATTTAATGCTGGGGTGGTTTGGGTCTATAATTGAATGTGGGTCTGAGTTTGGGGAGGTGGTCTATTTATTAAATGTGAATATTAATTATTTAATGCTGGGGATGGTCGCGGGATATGGTTATATTAACTGTAAATTATTTATTAATTTATTGCTGTGGCTGTTTGGAGGAAGGGTAATAGGGATGCTCCAGTTTACTCCCACACTCCCAACATACTGGTAGGTTAATTGGCTGCTAACAAAATTGACCCTAGTCTGTGTCTCTGTCTGTGTGTCTGTGTGTGTCTGTGTGTGTATGTTAGGGAATTTAGACTGTAAGCCCCAATGGGGCAGGGACTGATGCGAGTGAGTTCTTTGTACAGCGCTGTAGAATTAGTGGTGCTATATAAATAAATGGTAATAATAATAAAGATGAGGTGTTGTCAGTGATCTATAATATGTCAATGTTATCTCTCTCTTCCTGCTACTAATACCTCTTCCTATACCACCGGCTTATCCCACTTCTTTACTACATTGCTGACTTATCGTCGTATCATCTGAAACTGGAACATATTGCATTGCATCAACATTCACTGTAGAATATTAGTAATGTCAAGTAACACGACTGCCGTATAAACATCTTGTTATATGTAATATACTAAACATTATATACCAGCTGTAGAATCGTCTAATATTAAACCAGCTGTAGCAGTGTCCAGTAAAGTGTTGATAAAATGCCAATACCCAATGATATGCCAACAGTAATGCCCAGTAATGTTATGTCAGCAGTAGGGAAGTCTTGTAGGGGAAGGGTTAGTGATGCTACATAAAGCAAACTATCTTCTATCAGATCCCACTGTGACACTAAAATGGGATCTAGCTCTAGGATTCCCTTTGTATTTCTTTAATGGACGTAGTCAGGAGTGACTGTATAAAAAGATACTTGTTATAGGTGGGTTCCTAGTTTCTATGATGATGTTAGTATGTCTGCTTTGCAGAGCTCACCATTCTGTATTGAGACATTATTCATCACTTCCCAAAGCCCTACTGTCAATCTAACACCCTGGAGTTCATATTAAAAGTTCAATGTGCATCCTTAAAGCCTATTAAAGGTGCTTTGACACTGATAATCCAAAAAATAATGTAAGTGACCTATACAAACACGCTTTCTGACAAGCTTCCGCTACAGTGGAATTCTACAGAACTGCTCATTAAGTACGCTGCAGGGAAGCTTTGGGATGCATTAATGAACATGTTTCTATAGTTCTGTTAAAGCAAGGACAAAGTGCAAGATTTTGTCTACATTTTTAACTGCTTTCCAGCGCCTGTGTGTACGAGCCCATACTGAGGTGTGATAATGCTCTTGGAATACGATAGCTTGGAGGCATGGCCTAATGACAAGGGCGGAGTTTGGTGTTATGGGGGTGTGGCCAGATGCAGAGAGGGACAAAATATTACAGGGAGCAGACAAACTACTAAAGTTTGTTCACAGACAGCACAAAGGGATAACAAAGCTCTGTGTAGCTTATACACTACCACATACTTGCCGACTTTCTGACTCTGTCCTCCAGGTCATGTGACAGGGGTAGGTGACGTCTTTATGTCACCATAGCTCCACTCCTCTATAAAATGATGAAATCCACGACATTGAAGAGCTGGGATGATGGGATTAAGCCCCGCCCCTGATATTCAATGCCATGAATATCAGCATTTTTTAGGATCCGGGAGGTTTGCCTACTCTTCCGGGAGTCCAGGAGGACTCCCCAAAATTTGGGAGCTTCCCGGAAATTTTGGGAGAGTAGGCAAGTATACACTACCTAACTTCAGTGGACTGTCCCGCTGTCCCACCTGCCCGACTTACAGTTTGTCCCGATAAGTGAGGCAAGGGTTTTTTTGTTTGTTTTATCTGTAGTGAGTGCTATGGATAGTATCTGTTCGTTGCACTATTCGTGTAGCATACTGCACTGTTATAATTGTAGTTTTGAATTCTTCATTTCATGGAGCTTCATTTATTTTACAGTCAGTGTAGCAGCGGGTTGGATGTATCAGAAGCCTCAGTTAGGAGATCAATATAATTGATTGTTATTGTACCATAAACGAGATTGCCAACAGAGAGGGAGGCTGGGGCGGCCAATCAGAGGTGGGCTAACAAATGAACTTTAGAAAACGGCAGAGTGGGAGCACTAGTCAGGATCGCCGGCATAGCCTAGTGCTTGAAGTTGTCGGGCACTTGCTGGCTGAGATTGGGGTGTTCGCCCATTACAGAGAAGCAGGAGTGCTGTGTACCCAGATTGTATCTGCCCAGGTCGGGCGTGCACAGGTAAGATCCTGTCCTGATCGTTAGTCTGGGACTGATCCCAGCTGTGCTGGGTAGGGAGGAGGCAATGACAGGCAGGGAAAGGAGGAGACTACTGTAGGGGGCAGCCAGGAGGACCAGGGGTACAACACATGGGGGAGGAATTGGTGGATAGATCAGTGGGCAATAAAACCATAAATAGATGATAAATATAAAAATAGTGCACAGTGTGGCTAAACTTTTTACATTTCTTCCTGTAAACAGGTGGAGTGGGGGGCACAGGGGGATTGTCCAAGGCAGCGCTGACAAAAAAAATCCTGTAAATAAAAAAGAAAAGAAAATACTTACCTTGCGTTCACGTCAGCTGGCGATCCGGCTCCCTCCCTGGTCCCCTCGCCTGCGCTGTGCTCACAGTGAATGTTAGGCGTGATGTCACGCCCATCATTCACTGCAAGCACAGCATGGAGGAGCGCAGGAGAGACTCAGCGCGGAAAAAAGAAGAGAAGGGGATCGGGAATTAAAGGTAAGTTAAGGGGGGCCCTATATATATATATATATATATATATATATATATATATATATACATATATATATATATATATGTATATATATATATATATATATATATATATACATATATATATATATATATATGTAAAAAAAGTGATTATCTATATATATATATAATCACTTTTTTTTTACATATATATATATATATATATATTTTACACACACACACACACACACACTATATATATATATATATATATATATATATATATATATTTATATTTAGGGGCCCCGGTGCACTGCATTGCCCAGGGGCCCATAATGTAGTTAAGGTGGCCCTGTACAGGGGGGAGGTGTGTAATCCTGCTCTACAGGAGAGAGAATTTATTATATTAGTGCACTATTATAACATACCTCTCCATGGTTCTGATTTTGGAGGGACATTCCGATTTGCGTGGCATAAAAGGGACGGGGCTTAACAGGAAAGAGGATGGCATTTTGAAATTGCTCATTTGTAGGCGGAGATTGGGCTGAATGGGGGCGTGGCTTATTTTGTCCCGCTACCCTGTGCTAGGGACAATTAAACACAGACAATGCTTGAACCGAGTGTCCCTTTAAACACTATTAAACTTTCCTTTTTAGCAGAACTGCAGCGGAATGGCAGGGTAACACTGAACAATGTATTTTACCTTCATGCTTCATATATGAAAATTTCAATTTTGGGGCTTAGTGGTCCTTTACCATAATTCAATTTTATTGCATTTAAATACTGGACCTCTAACACATTAGATTACAGGATGGCAACAGATTCTTGGAGTTTTAAATTGTCAGGGACATTAATTCAAAACCTAGGATTGTCCTTGGAAATCAGGCACAGTTGGCAGCTATATTTATTGTAGGCTTAGAAATGTATAGAGATGGGTCTACGGCATTTCCCTAAATGGCACAGGATGCTAGCATGAATGTGAATCACCAACAGCTGCTGACATTAAACAGAAATTAATGTTCAAAAAGTGTGGGCAACACTGTTAATATGCATTTATACTGACGCGGTGACTGCCTGTCTGGCACAGCTTTGTGTGTCTTCTGCACTGCACAATGAGACTGCGATAAATAAATAAATAAATAATACATATTTCAGAAATAGACTCATTAAAACTAATTAAAATCTTTGCCTATGGTAACTTATTAATGGCCGTACAAGGCCTGCTCTGCAGGAAATATTACTTAATTAAATCAGGTTGCAACTACTGCAACTATTGTGTAAATGTAAAACAATGCTATTTGCTATGTTTGGCGGTAAACTATCTTACAGCCAATTTGTTTAAAGCAGTAACATCACAGTTTTTAGTGGGGTTAGGTGTACCACCTTATACATGAGAAGAGATGAGGAAATCTCCCAAATTTGGCATAATCGAACAATTGTTTGTCTACATTTTCTTCCTTTATTTATTTGATCAAATATTATTTTATATCTTGTTAAATTAAATTAAAAAGACAGTTTCAGGGTAAAAATTGAAGTGTGGGGCGATTTGCGTCTTTTGTACATAAATTGTCATAAAAAATTAATAGATGTAATAAATGAACACAGTAAGTTCATGTGAGTGAACGGTTTGAAACTGGTTTCAATGACGTAACCAAAATCTGACAAATTGTAAACCAGAACAAACAGTTTCACCCATATGTGAGCTTATTAGAATTCTATTGAGGCTTTCTAGGTAGAATGCGGCCCCAATATTTCAATGAGGGCCACATCATGTCTGGACCACCTGTTGGCTATCCATGATCTAAACCATATAGCTTTACAGAAAATATGAATATCTGACAAAGTGCCAGCAACTGTATGGAACCACAGAGTGAAAACCTTTAAAAATCAAATCACATTAAAAAGTGTGTTTTTATTAGTGTATATTTGTCTAAGAAACACTGCCCATTCTCGGTAGATACATCAAACTGACAACAGCTCCCAGAAGATGGATGGTAAAAATAATAAAAACAATAAAAAAAGGCTAGTGTCCCTAAAACACAGTCACAATAGACAAGTTGGTAAATGACTCAAATATTCATGACATATCTCTGAACATCATTAGATCTTATCAAAACTGTCAGCAATCACCCATATACGCCTAAGGAACTAGAGATGGTTATCCCGATGCTTGTGACATTTACATATTTCTTCTTTATCTATAGCTGGTAAAATGACAGCTCAGGGAAAAGTCACAATGAACTAAATTGGATTAAAAATAAAAGTCACAAGTTATGTTTAAGTGAAGTAATTGATTATGGTAAAGTATATTATCCTATGGTGTTTGTTTTTTTTTAGATTTTGGAAATGAATTATTGTTGCTTAGCTTGGAAAAGAAATATATATTACAATATTGATGTCAAGAGAAGATGCTGGAATCAGGAAAAATGTTGTTTTCTCCTGACTTGTGCACAGTAAAGGCTTTGTGGCTGAGAACTGATGTTTTACGGGTGTCCATAATTCAATCCCTTTCCCACTTTGGAACCTTTTCCTGTTTTTGGCCTGTTACATGAATTTGTATAACTATATCCAGGGGCCTGATTCATTAAGGATCTTAACTTAAGAAACTTCAGATTTCAGTCTCCTGGACAAAACCATGTTACAATGCAAGGGGTGCAAATTAGTATTCTGTTTTGCACATAAGTTAAATACTGACTGTTTTTTCATGTAGCACACAAATATCAACTTTAAATGTCAGTGCACAAATAAGCTATCAAGTATGTGCTACATGAAAAAACAGTCAGTATTTAACTTATGTGCAAAACAGAATCCTAATTTGCACCCCTTGCATTGTAACATGGTTTTGTCCAGGAGACTAAAATAAGAAGTTTATTAAGTTAATTAATGAATCAGGCCCCAGGTCTCAATAGCCACTAGTGAAATATTCATCATTGCCAGCCCCATTACGGCAGTAAAAAAATCTCACATTGTCGTCAATTTTTTATTTTAAAATAGTCTAAATATAGATGAGGTTTATCTAAAAATAAAGTAGCCATTATTAAAACAGTATTTAATTTTAAATAAAAAGCTTTATTCGAAGCATTTTTACTACATTTGGGCTGTTACCGCCAGCGTGCGATGCCGGTTACAGAACAGACACCTCCGGCCCCCAAGCCTTCACCTGCGGCCCCAGCTCTCTCCTGATTTATGCCCTTTGGCCATTCATATTTGAACTTAATCCATTTGTTCAAGGACAATTACACTATCACAGTGCAAAACAATAAATCAATGTCACAACACACAACATACTCTTTATCATGATATTTTCCTCAGACATTATACTCTAATTAGATTTATGAAGACAGCAATGTCGGTTCACATTTTGGAAAGGCACAAAGGTGGAGAACCACAGCTCTAGGGCAAACAACATGTCTTAGGTGTGAAGATAACATGCACCTTACACATGGTTTTTTTTCTTTTAACGCTGTTGTAATTTTACCTCAAGCAAATAGTTAAACAGATTTGCAAGGAAAAGCAGTGAAAACTCTGTCTTTTGGTTACATTTAAGGACTGAAGCTGAAGATGATTTATTTAAAAGAACTGTGAAACCCGAAAAAACAATGTCTCTGTATTACAACTACAAGTAACATTTAGACATTTACATGACATTGATTGGATAGATCATAATAGGGATGTCTGGGCTGTGAGGTGCTGGAGAACATTTAAACTCAGTGGTAAACTTATCACCCTGACAATAAAATGAGTCAGACGTGTGGAGATTACTGTACATTACAATTCATTTGTGGAAACAGTCTCTTAATTACAAAACATTAGTCTGAGGCTTGCAGTGTATATTAATGGACTAGGGATTGCTGCTGTATATTCTACTGGAAGATAAACTGAATAGTGATGCTGGGTGTTTGTAGTTTGATTACCACAAAGGGCCGAAGGGGGAGGAGAGCACTACCAGGGAGAACTGGACAGGAGATTACACCTGCTATCTAAATAGTGAGTGTAGTTCCCAAATGGACAGGAGAATATACCAATTCAGGGACCACACTTGCCGCACACTCCCTGTCCTAATAGTTTGAACAGCTGGGATTGTATTCCAGTCACATTGGAGGAGATCTGGCTGGGGCCGAAAGGGAACATATTTATTTATCCATTATTGCTTATTTATATAGAGCCACCATACTACGAAGCGCTTTACAGAAATACTGAATAATTAACATCAGTCCTTGCCGAATTGGAGCTTATAGGGTAAATGCCTTACCACACAATCCTACACAGACACAACAGGGTCCATTTTGCCAGAAGCCACTTAGCCTATCAGTATGTTTTTTGGACTCTGGGAATAAACCAGAGCACCCAAAGGAAAAATTAATGCAAACATGGGGAGAACTTATATACATGCCACAGACAGTGGCCTGGTTGGAATTTAATCAACGGGCAAAAGGATTTAAGGCAATTCTAAGCACTGTGCTAATCAAAGGTGTACAACACATTTAAGTATTGACCACTGCTGGCTTGTTGGCACCGCTCAGGGTCTGTTCTCCAGTGGGGGCTCTACAAAGAGGCACAGGAGAGAGAACTAGAGGGGCAGGGGGGACCAGAGGGGGGGGCCATGGTGGGGGGGAACCAGAGGGTGGGGGGACCAGAGTGGGAATGGAGAGGAGAGAACCAGGGGAAGGAGGAGAGAGAACCAAAGGGGGGAAGGAGGAAGGACCAGAGTGGGAGGGGAGGAGAGAGAACCAGAGGGGGATGGGAGAGAGAGAGGGGGGGGGAGGACCAGAGTGGGAGGGGGAGGAGAGAGAACCGGGGCAGGAGGAGAGAGCCTAAAGGGGGGAAGAAGGGAGGACCAGAGTGGGAGGGGAAGAGAGAGAACCAGAGGGGGGTGTGGGAGGGGAGGAGAGAGAACCAGAGGGGGGTGTGGGAGAGAATCAGAAGGAGGAGGGAAGACCAGAGTGGAAGGGGAGGAGAGAGAACCAGGGGCAGGGGGGGAGAGAACCAAAGGGAGGAAGGAGGGAGGACCAGAGTGGGAGGGGAGGAGAGGGAACCAGGGTCTGGGGGAGAGAGAACCAAAAGGGGGGAATGAGGGAGGCCCAGAGTGGGAGGGGAGGAGAGAACCAGGGGGGCGAGAGAGTGAGAGGGGGAAGGAGGGAGGATCAGAGTGTGAGGGGAGGAGAGAGAACCAGAGGGAGGGACTAGAGAGGGGGAGAGGAGAGAGAACCAGAGGGGGGGAGGAGGGAGGACGAGAGTGGGGGCACAGGAGAGAGAACCAGAGGGGGGTGGAAGAACCAGAGGAAGGGGCAGGGGGAGAGAGGACTAGAGAAAGGGAGCAGCTGGAAAGAAAACAAGTGGGAGGCAGTGAGTGAACCAGAGAGAAGGGGGAAGTGAGATGCTTACTTAATGTAGGGTGTTACAGAAGATGTCTGAGCTTTTGAAATGTGTATTAAAAATATAGGAAATGTAGGAGTGGTGCGCTGATGAGATATATGGCTACATAAATCTTGAGAGGTTACAGAACCATCACAGAAGTAGCCCTAACATTTTATTAATGCAGTAAAATTTGTGGTGGAAGATTGTATTTTCATGTATAAATCTCTTACACTAAATATAAAGTTCTTTATTCATCTGCAATATATATATAAATGTACAAGTGAATCGTTTAGATCCGCGCATGTGAAAAATTAAAATGCATTCTGCATAATAATACTGTTATTTGCAAATGTGCCTTAGGATTTCCTATGCGGTTATATCATTTACAATGGCTTTTTTTTTTATTTTGTGAGTAGTTAATGACCTGTCGATATTTCTATTTGTCAAATCCCAGTCCTTAGCATTGCTGTGAATATTTAGTCTGACATAGAACCTGGAAAATCAGTCTTTTTAACTTCATCAAAAAATGTGAAGGTGACAGCAGTGATTTACAGTCTTGATTAATTGTTCAGCTAGTGCTAATTAATTGGGGACATTTAGCGGTGTACTAATGAGTCCCACAATAAATCGTTGTATACTATGTCATAACTGATGTGGAAAGGAGTGATAAGTCCATTTCCATTAGCCTTCCCTGCTTTATACAGGCTGCGTGGAGCAAATATAACAAGTAAATGCAGGTGTTCACTCTAGGATACTTTCTTCAGTGACAAATCTATAGAAAATATAGTATTCAGAATGTATTCTCAGCATGCTATTTACCTCTGTATAGCACATAAAGAAACGTCCTTCACCTCTGAAGCGCTATGATTTGTTTCCCTTACATTTTTGTATAGACTATGTAATGTAATGCTGAAAATGCAGAACCGTATAACGTACACAGAACATTTAATGCTGGTGTCTGCAAATTAGAAGCAGTGTATTTGCGTTTTTTATCTGCTAGTGAAATGCCGTTTTAATACTTTAAGCATTTTACAGCTTGTGAGAGTCAGGCTACAGTGTTTAACATTCATCTGTGGACCTGGATTTCAACAGATTTTATTATTTGCTAGATGAAAATGCTATATGTAGCATTTGGGAGTGTTAGAAGCGTTGGATACAGTGTGCGGCAAAGAGCAGATCACAGACTTTAATGATAGTAAAAATCAGTAAATATCTGCTCTTAATTCACAACACATAACGCAAGGAGTAGGGCTAATCAAGAGAGGCACCTGCCTTGGGTAAAAGAAGTTTTGGGAGCTGAGATCTACCTGCATGTTTACTGCTTTTTCATGTTCTCTAAGAATGTATGTCTGTTCTAACACATGGACATTAGCACACAGATATTGGCGACAGCATCTTAAGTTTTTGCCTTGGGTGTTAAACCACTTTGTCCTAATACTGTCCAGTTTGTCTATAAAAACACTAAACATGAAAGTTTCTAATAGGATCCTGAGCATAAATCTGTTAGTTTACTAGTGTGTAATTCATCATTTATCATTGTTAGAATATAGACTTAGAATATTAATGTGTGGAGGATGTCCATTGTTGTAGCTTCACCACTTTGTCTTTCGGTGCTGCCTATTGACTAGTTAAAGTGTTTGATTGAATGATAAAAAAAATTCAAAATGTAATTAAATTTTTGATTTTATGCTGCTAAGAGCTAAATAAATAAAATTATATTCTAAAATAAGTGGAATATATTTCCCATTGTACGTGATTTTAATATAAGTGCTGGGCAGTCTAGCCAGATCCCTGGGGCCTGATCCCTGCAGTCATTGTTTCCCAGGGTTCTTTTGTTCCTCATACAGACCCGACTGAAAACCAGGGAAAGAGGAGGAGTTGGGAGTCCCAATCACAAGCTGAAATCAAGAAACTGAGGTTTGTGATTGGTTCTCCTGCTCACAAGAGCTGCTTGACAGTCAGTGAAAGGTGGATGGTAGGGCACAATCCTGTTTGTCAATTTTTATCATAAGGTATCACTGAAAATAACTAAATCACACCAACAATGTTGACAAGCTGAGACAACGGCCTGTATATACCCAGAATCACTGTCCTGAGAGGGTTCCACAGTAGTACATGATTTACCTGCTCTCCAGTGGCACATTACTGCCAAGGACCCAGCTGTCCTGCAGCTGGACGGACTCAGGTGTGGTTTGCAGCTCGGCGGGCAGCGCAGCCGGCGGGGCCGGACTTTGGTTCCTCCTATGTGTCAGAGAGTTGCGGTTGAGGGATGTGATGGACGGCTGCTGTGCTGCGGGATGCTGCTTGTGAGAAGGTGGTAAAGGCTGCAAAGTGGACTGACCTTGGCTGTTTGGCGATTGCTCTGTGGAGTAAGAACAAAATGTAACACTGTCAGCATGCTGAAGTTTATCTGCTGCAATTAATAAAAAAGACAAGCTTTATAATGGAGAGTATAAATTGACTTTCCTACGGATATAAATTTACCTTGGGCACCCAATTGTTTAATTAACATTTAACAGATGGTAAACTGGTGATCAGATCTTTATGTTGGATTTCATTTATATTAGCACATTCATCAACAGTACTTGTCAGGTATCAATTTCTCTTTTAGAGATCAACAGTCAAAATAAATA
This sequence comes from Mixophyes fleayi, assembly GCF_038048845.1. Classification (NCBI taxonomy): domain Eukaryota; kingdom Metazoa; phylum Chordata; class Amphibia; order Anura; family Limnodynastidae; genus Mixophyes; species Mixophyes fleayi. The sequence goes on from NC_134402.1 coordinate 78,035,289, forward strand.
AAAAAAAAAAACTTAAAAAGGGAAACAAAAAAATGAAATGGGCATTTTTATTCCCAGTTCACACAGGTTCTTTAAACACATGTAATTCCTATAATTATTTTAACAGTGTTTCTTTTAAGCATTACTTAAAAGTAATCATTTGCAGCAAGCCGGTAGCTTAACAGCGGTATACCCTGCCAGTTAGAGGATTTCAGAGAGTGTAGGTTTGTATGTTGATTTGCTAATAGATACTAAGTATTCTGCAGCAGAAGGTCACTCTGTGAAACAGATGTTGTAGTATAGACATTTACCAGACTGAATCACATCTGATTACAACGTCAGAAGACTCATATACTTAATGACCGTTAAGTTCATTACAACACAGGCAGACGAGAATTCCCAATTTCATACCAATGTACCCCCCATACAAATTAAATATGCTATTCCTAATTAGCTGTAAACAGGTAACATGTTAACTTTAATTAAAACACAAAGTAATTTTTTACACGTGCGTGCAAAGTTTAATGTTAATAGGTCGGTTTTGTATTTACAGTTTATACATTAATTTTAGACAATGGTAATTCAAAAATAGAGATTTCTAAAAGGATTTGCTCTTCTTTTATCTACAAACAAGGTCAATAAGTTATCACCCTGAGTTAATAGCGTAATATGGAGCTTTCAAGATACTGTACAAGCAAATCCGACAAGAACACACTGCATACAGTGTTATAGGTCATCTCATTCAATATGGAAAATGGAATGCATGTATGTATTGTTAGCATCACATTGTGAGTAAAAGTACATGACATGGTCTATTACGTAAAATGCACATCCTGTGCTTGTGTCATATACAGTGCTTTGAAGCTGCTAACAATTGACAATTTAACCATTTATAAACAGTCAAACTAAAATTACTTCTGGTGTTCAATTTTTTTTAAGAGAGCAAATATTAGCACGGTGGCTAAGTGGTTAGCACTTCTGCCTCACAGCACTGGGGTCATGAGTTCAATTCCCATCCATGGCCTTATCTGTGTGGAGTTTGTATGTTCTCCCCGTGTTTGCGTGGGTTTCCTCCGGGTGCTCCGGTTTCCTCCCACACTCCAAAAACATACTAGTAGGTTAATTGGCTGCTATCAAAATTGACACTAGTCTCTCCCTCTCTGTCTGTCAGTATGTGTGTGTTAGGGAATTTAGACTGTAAGCTCCAATGGAGCAGGGACTGATGTGAATGAGTTCTCTGTACAGCTCTGCGGAATCAGTGGCGCTATATAAATAAATGGTGATGATGATGATATGGTTTGACTACTAAACCTAACCTGGTTTTAACCCCAGTGTGCACGGATGATCCTCCCAGCCTACATCAAGGTACACACCTACTTCCTGCTCTTGGGAAACATCTCTGCAAACTAGAAGCCAACATTCTTCCACTTTAGAGATACAAGTATAAGATGAAACCTGAAGATAACCAACTCTAAACTGACGTAAACAAGTCCTTTTGTGGACAGGAAATGCCTGTGCACCCCTAAAACCATGTAATGTACACCCATTTATTTTATTTCCATAGTCACGAGCCACAAAATGTTTTTACACTGCTCCATGAAACTAGGTACATCGTATGTACATGTAAGCATGTTTTTCCAAGTGTTGGTTCCCCAAGTCTCTTGTGAAAATAGGTTTCCAGATGGAGCTTCCATACCCATGACATTTATTCTCCTCTTGTTTTATAATACAAAAAGTAAAACTCTAAGCGTGGAGTACAGTATATTTGAGAAGTCTGAATAATTTAAAAAATACAAAAACAATTAAAGAGGACTTATTACTATTGGGACAAAGGATAAAGAAATAGCTATATAGTAAGGGAAGACTAATGCAAAAAAAAATGTTTGCCCCTCCGTTCGCCTGGAATAGAGTCAGGTTGAAAGCTAGCCAAGTATGTCAATTACACAGGACGCAGTTCTCTGTCTATCAGTCAGGCTCCTATGCACTCAGTGCTTCCTACAAAGAGTACCAAGAGAGCTGACAGACCGTAGGGAAACTTAGCGATGGGGAGTAGGAGCTGCTTGCATGCTGATTACCAAGTATGCTGCTCTCCTGTTCATATGTTCTCTTTGGCCAGTAAGGGTGGGGGGAAGTCGAATGGTAGTTTTCTTTTCCCATTAGGCTTCTACTACTATCTATTTCATTAAAAACAAAGCATGGACTTTTCCAGGGTCAAAAGTTTTCAGGGACAAATCTTTAAACCCTTGGACCATCCCTGGAAGTTAGTTCCAACTATGCATCCAAGTTGAGTAATAAATAAATTTTGCTGATTCAATGTACTATTAAAAATAAAATAACAAGTTGAGAAACATCCAAACACCACAATATATAATACTACTTCAAGTACTGCCTAACAAAAACATGTGAATCTCCTGTCGAAGTCGTATAATTGGATGATCGAATGTATATTAGTTAATATTGTTTTATCGTGCGATTGCACTCAGTATGCCACGCTACACGTGGCATGGCGTGATCACGCGGTAAAATACGCACGCACACACTCGCACTACAACATTTAGTTATTTATATATTTCATATTTATATTGATTCCATTCCACAGTTATTTATGAGCAGATAGTATTTAGTTTATTATTAGTTTATATATTATGATTATATGTACACTTTAGTGTTTTTTAAGGTCCAGGTTATAGGAAATGTGTCATGTCTGGTATCATTTTAATCCCCTATTTATCAGCAGTTGTCCGGTTCTTTCGCCGAAGAGATCGCACATTGCATACTCTAGTTAGTGATGTTAGGGAATAAATACTTAAAGTGATACTGACTGTAATGTGTAAATAGACTAGATTAAACTGGTTTCTAGGCAGGAGAATCATCTGGAATGTTGACCCTCAGCCTTGGAGGGGGTTGTTTGAACTAGTCTATGACCTGTTTACACTGTACCCACCCGAAGTCTGGACCTATAGAAGCAAGCCACGTCATCTGCATTGTTTTCTCTGTAACACTGAGTGTATATAATATAGCTGTGCTGGCACTGGCCTCTGTCTTCTCTGACCACAGTATTCTGGAGTGAAGTACTGTTCACTGGTACCAGCTAGCGCAAGCGAGCGCAGCGGTATGTATTTCATTTTTGGTATTGGTTGTACTGTATTATACTCATGTATTGAATTGTAAAATTTTACAACTGCTTAAATAAATTACTTTGTGCTTTGGAAACACAATACAATCGCTTATGCAATGCTTATTTGAAAACAATAAAATTACTTTAATACTCCATCTTTTGCAAAATAAATAAATAAAAGGAACGTTTTAAAAATCTCAAACAATAATAACTATTTCATCATATATTGGTTAACTATAAATGTACGTTTTCAAGACAGCTGCTGCACAAATTCATTAATTATGTAAGCAGTAAGATTGGTGTAGCCGTCTACATTATAGGTCTTGCAGGTACGACTTTGGACAGAAATGACATTCGTATCACGTCAGAACATTCCATAGTTGATGATCACACATATTGCTCCAAGAGCAGAACAAGCCATGTACACGCTACGACGGAACCGTTTTCCTTTCCTAGAGAGACGTCCTTCGCCACAGTTTAAGCCCAGCTTGCCAATTCTATTAACAATAAATATTTAGTACCATTTGCAGTTTATGACCATGTGGAGAATCCACGTAGATGGATGGATGGAAATAGAGAACCACATAAATTCATCAAAGAGTTATGAGTCAGGTAGATTTTACAGCAATTAATCAGTGCTGCCTTTATCCACACCAGTGGGTGTCATTGTATTTGATTAGAATCACTGCTGAGGCCTTCCAGGCACATTTCAACAAGACAGTTACAAGGTAATTCAACCAGTCAAAGCAAGCACCCAATTAAAACAGATCTGTCTTTAGGAAACTGATACCGCAGAAAAGTCTAATATATGTCATGCCCTAGTAGAGAAGCTGCCCTGATAGACGTGCAGGGCCTAATTCCTTGTATTACCAAATTTAACACTTTGATATATTAATCTATGGACATTGTGAACTAGGAGTATTGTATCAATGCTGTATAGACTGCAATGTAACTATTACTAAGAGACAATATGATTCTTCACTGACATTAGAAGACGTTTTTCTGCATCTTAACTTCTTAACTGAGAAATACCATGATCACTGCATATTCATCAGTTCTAATAGGACTTGTCCATATAGAGACAGTATATATAGCATTACAAATGCAGTATATTTTCATAGGTATTGTTGCACGATGGTGGAACCTTTACTAGACTCACTGCAATCAGGGACAATCGTCTGCCTGCTTATCAGCTGCCAGTCTCAGTGAGTCTCCGCACAGTTACTAGATATGACAGTGTCAGGGAATTATTACATATTCTCTGTATAGCACCATGCAATATGATCAGTGCTATATAAACTATAATAATAATAATAATAATAATAATAATAATGCCACATATCAGCATAGACAAATTAAGTAGTTAATAATATTATTTTGGCTTTACCTTGCCAACTATGGCACATGCTTGATTCTTACAAGTCACTATTTGGGATATTAGGTGTGTGGCTGGATCACTTATAAATAACTTATTTGTGGCTGGATCGTGTAGAAATAACTTATTGTAGATATTCATATTAATTAGGATATCATTGCAAATGTACTTATCTTTTTATATTGGTATGTGTTTTGTATGGAAATGGATTGATGACAGAGACAGTATCTCATGTTTGGGTTTTGTAACTTTTCTGTATGAAGTCTCAAGTAAGCATATGAGTGGAAGGGATGTGTTTTTTAAATTGTCTGGTAATCTCATGTTAATTAGACCTTTTCATTGCTGAATGACTGACACGTCTGTTGAGCCTGAAAGCACAAGGGGGAAGTAATAAGACTGTCTGGTAGACTTCCTATGTGTGTAAGACTTAGCATGCAAGTGGTCACAGATTAATGTGAATTTTGCAAGTTAAATTGAACTTAAACTTAAAAGCAAGATTAGAGAAATGTTATATCATAATGGTAAACATTCAATATGAAACCTCAGACGTGCCACTAGCAGCAATGTAAAAAGGTGTTAAACCCCTCCAGGCTGAGTTATCTGCAAGCACCTGGATTGGTTAGAGGGGCAGGAGGCTGGATTACATCCTGCCAGGGTATCTGTGTAAATCTGTATAAAAAGCAGACTGTTTGACCATGTAATCTATTATTATACCATCTGTAACGTCTGGAAAGATTGCTAGTAGCACAGACTGGCGTGTAACTGTCATTATTAGGACTACATGAACTAATAAAACATCACTGCTTAAAGGTCCTGCTTAGATGACTACTTATCTGTGCTGTAATTCCTGTGACCTGCAGATTAGACCAATCTAATCCTTTTTCCGGCTCTTCTGAGGTTAGAACCCTGCATCCAGTATCAACACTCTGCCCGCTACCTGCAGCTCTGGTCAGTGTGATAGACCAGGGGGAACCATCCACAGCAACCCTGATCTGAAGGCAAGAGGTCAGGTGTACCAGCCAGATGCCCAGGAAGGGGGTACACTAGCAGGACACGGTTCTAGGCGCCGATGAAGAAGCATAGTGGTGGGGGCAGCAAAAGCACCTCCTACTGCAGGCACATTTGGGATGAAGAAAAGGGGACAGTGGCAAGGCAAGCCGAGCTGGTCCCTAACAAACACACGGACAGTGTGGCATAGGAGGTCTATGCTGTCACAAGGTGCTTCAGCTATCAATTAAATTAAATAGTCAATGATTAATAGTTTACACAAGACGTATATTAAGCCTCAAATATTATAGTTTCCAGCTATCAATATGTCTTAAAACGCAAAAGAGTTGCATTATGATGGTGTAGTGTCTAGCAACAACACGTCCCTAGATAACTGTAAGTAAAGACAACTATGCAGTATACATTTTGCAAGATGCCATCTCTCCCTCACAACAATCACAATTAAGAAATTACTGAATGAGATAGCCCAATGCTCCAGTTATCGACATAGATGCAACAGTGATAGTAATGACAGTTTACTATATGATTAGAAAAATAACATTTCTAGTAATGGCAGTGCTTCAGCTTCTCGTTACATTTTAAACAGTACATCTTGAGAAGAGGGAGATTCAGCACCAGTAATTCTCTGTGCTTACCTATGTAAGGGTTATTTGGTAAACATTTACAGCCAAAAAGGGCTACATTTAAAATCCCTATAGTATGACACTAGCTTGTCAAGCATCTTGCTATGTATGTAGATATTTACCAAGCACCCTTTGTGTGGACATAAATACCCTTTCTGATTTTCTCTGTACAACATTTTATTATTTTCTAAACGTAGTTAATAAATATTTAGAACATTACAGGACATGGTGCCCCATGAAACGTACTGTACCGCTGTGTTCTGTAAGATGTCCAAGATTCAACTACTTACAAAATGCCATCTAGTAAAACCAAAACATGTGTCATGATGCTAAGAGTGGTGGCACATAGCCACCAAATGCTGAACTAGGCATTTGTACGCACTATTTTCCTGAACAATGATCGTGCTGGCATGTAACATGTGTAACACATGTGTGCAAGTGGCAGGCTTATGGCTTAAACGTGGGTGCACAAAGCGCTTGTGTGACATTAGCTTAAGTTTTTGGATTCATAGTCACTTATCACCAACACATAATCATATCTTACTGCAGTCTCCCTTATTTTCCATCTTCTCTAAGACAACAGAACATTAATAAACGTCAGTGTAAGGGTAATACTAGAAAGGTGTTTAAGAATGCCATGATTTACTGACCAGCAAGCTGCGATGTCCTAAAGGAGATGTACTTAACATAGAAGCATGAATGGAGAATACTATTCTCCTACCACACCAACTTTTATGTTGTTTTTTTAATTAAATTATTTTTAGTGCAGGTCTCTTAGACATAAATGGACTATTGCCCTGCCCCCAGAAAAAAATATTTACCATGTCATTGCACGCATAACTTTATTAAAGCTATTTCAACTCTGATCTTTCCTAACATGGATGCAAAAAAATACATTTGTTTTTGAACTTCACGTAAGAGGCAGTTCTATAGTTATGTCTTTCAAAGTGGCTGACACTATACTGTCTGCACTCAGAACAAAGCAGATTCTATAAACTATAAATATGTTGCTTCCTGGGTTAGTTGAATTTGAATACACTTTTTTTATAGTGCTGGACATTTATTAAAATATGTTTTACCTTTAACATACCATTACTAATCTAAAAGCTGGTTGACAATACTTTACAACTGTCTATATGCTAATGCTATTAAAAAACTCAGTACTACAATTTTGAGAGGCTAAATTATGGTCAGGGCCGGATTAACCTGAGATCTAACTGGGCTACAGCCCAGGGGCCTCGGGCATCCAGGGGGCCCTTGAAAGTGCTCAGCTGCATTATTGATCGGTGCGGGGGCGCCCCTGACCCGATAAATGCTGCTGAGCCTGTCACTCTAGTCCTTCCCCGGCGCTCAGTAATCTCCTTACTGAGGAGATCTCGTGAGAGTGAGACTATGAGTCTCACTCTCACGAGATCTCCTCAGTAAGGAGTTTACAGTGCGCCCCGGATGGACTACAGTGACAGGAGAAGGGGATAAGCGCTTGGGGGGGTAGCGGGCGTCTCACAGGGGGGCCTCACGGGGGCGGCTCATAGGGGGGGGGGTTCGCATGGGGGAATGGAGGCCCCATTAGCCCAGAGGCCTCCATTCCCTTAATCTGGCCCTGATTATGGTACAATGATTAGCACTGGGACCAGGTGTTCATATCCGACTAGGGGCTAAATGTATCAAGCTGAGAGTTTTCCGGCGGGTTTGAAAAGTGGAGATGTTGCCTATAGCAACCAATCAGATTCTAGCTTTTCTTTTGTAGAATGCACTAAATAAATGATAGCTAGAATCTGATTGGTTTTTCAAACCCGCCGGAAAACTCTCAGCTTGATACATTTACCCCCAGGCCTCTACGTAGCGTTTGTATGTTATTTCTGTGTTTGTGTGGGTTCCCTTCAGGTGCTCTGATTATCAGCCCAAAAACATTAATTAAGGTTAATTGCCTGATCTTAAAAACGGATCCTTGTTTGTGTGGAAACTTAGACTGTAAGCACCAATGAAGTAGGGACTAAGGTGAATTTATACATATCCTCTGTAAAACACCATGTAATATAGTGTCGTTAGGTAAATAAATAATAGATCTATGCAATAGACTACAATAGACTGGGATTAGGCATTTTGTATAAAAAGCAAGAATTACATTATGAAATCAGAAGCCAGAATTGAAGACAATCATACAGTATATGTCTCCTCTCCATTTAATACTGACAAAATAATATATACAATTCGTGTTGCATCCACTTATTTTACAACATACAGCAATACACAGAAGACAAGTGTCTCACAATGAAGATTTCCTGTAGTTAAACATATCAGACAAGTCAGATCCCATTGCTATTCAGCTGCTCAGTTTTCAATAGTGTGAGGAGGAAATCACATGCAAATTCGAAATGGGCAAATTACAGGTTTTTATACTATTTACTTTAATGTGACTAAGATAAAATGACTTTGGCTAACAATTCTTCAAATGTCATGTTGTCAAAGTTCCCATCAGTAAAATGGTTTAAAGGCTTTCGATTAATATTGCATGCAAGAACTGAAATTACATCCTTTGTCGTTTAGTTCCTAATGGTGCAAGTGATATCAATCAAGTGGTGTTTTATGAAGCGTGTGTGATTTTATTGCAGGCTGTTTCTGAAACTCTTGCTCAGGTTTTTAAAAGATGCTTCTGGCTTACAGTAAACATAACCCGCAATCATCAAAATTGAAAAAGAACAGATTTTTGACTATGTGCTAATTGTGTACTACAAGGAAATTACTACATACACAGATCGATTGAAATGCAGATTAAATAAACCTTAAATATTGACTAGTGGACTGTCTTGCAATGCTGCTTCTTCATTCTATTCTGCAGACAAACATTATTTTGTTTAGTATATTGAGATTACATTAAAGAGTGCAAGGGTAATTAAATGTATAACTTACATGTTTATTAATCTATTTTTATTACATTTTTCACTATTAAAAAGCAGCTCGAGGAGAACATGTAGCTTACATAAGAAAAATCAATTATATAAAAAGAAAACTATAAGGAGGATAAAATGCGACAAGCAATTGTTAAAGTGCACCTGCACACATTGGGGGCAGCCATATTGGACACTGAACCAACGTTCATAAGAATTCATCCTATCATAGCACCAGGGACGACTCTTCCCAACCATTGTTACTGACTTCCCTTGAGCACAGAGTGCAATGTGCTCTGATTGGAGGGAGGAGCAGGCTTCCCATTGGCCAGCAAGAACATTAGATTCTGAACGCTGTCCTAATTAAAATTTAATGTCTCATCAGCCAATGGGAACTCACAGATCTCCAACCGATCAGAAAACAGCTATGCATTGGAGGTGTCAGCTTCCTCAGTGGTTTTTAGCTGTGTCTGCAGTCAGTGATATAGGGTAAATGACAACTACATCTGTATGTCTTCATGTGGTTCTTCCTTTCTTTTAATTGTTTTGGGTATTTTTAGGCTTTTCCCTCATTTTACACCATTTTTTCCTGCCACTCTGAAAAGTATACAATAGATTTTTTACTTTATATTCAAACATTTGGCAACTATGGAAAATGCACCTATTTGTTCAGGATAACAGAAGGGAAGGCAATAAAATATATACCTAACGAAAGCCTAAAATACTCTTTACCACAAGAAATCTGCAAGTTGTTCGTTATAAAAGCTTCAGCCTATTTTCCCCACACGTGCTGGTGGCATGGAGAACATGCCCTGCACAAATGTGCGGCTTATCTTTAACGTCATATGTATAATTGCGCACTAAAGCTGTTCCAAACAGCTGTGAGACTGATCCAAATTCACACACACAACAGATTTCTGTTACATTCTTTCGCTAGAAAACAATACTGTGTATGATCTTGCACACGCACAGTTGTGTATCCATACCAGGATTGTGTAAGATGCTGAGCATACAACATCAGTCACACAAGCATGTACAGCTATGTATGCTCATCTTAGGACAGGTAATGTACAAAAAGGATTTTTAAGAAAAGGGGACGACTAACCTGGCCACTACATAATCCCTAAGTGATGAGGAAAGTAACATATAATGAAGTCTTTTGTTCAAGTTACATATTATATATAGTGGAAAAACAACATGGCATGTTCTGTGTGCACATTGGAATAACACCCTATGTATTTCTGGATTATAGATGCATTGAGCTAGCCATTGTTGTGACAATAATGTAGAAGGCTTTATCTAGCTTAGGTGAAGTTCAGTAGAAGAACTTCAGCATAGAATCAGCACACAGTACACCATAATTAAAATCCACTAAAAATAGCCATAGTCGTAGGCTGTCAACTGATTTATACCTGAGCTCTGATCCTACCAGCTGCCCTGGTGTTTGTTTCTCAATTAATGAGAACACCTTTTAGGGAGGCATGTAAAATGTGCTCGGCAGTATTTGTAGACATAACTGGTCATATCCCATAATTCTCTGGTGTAACAGTGAGGAGCTGGAGAGTTTTTATTGGTGATGTTCAGTTTATTGACAATCAAATCCCTGCTGCTTCTCATGAGCCTTTAAATGTGACTGGCTCTGCCAGGCCTCTCTTCTGATCACCGCTATGGTGTAACTAATTTTATTTCGTGTCCTTGTATTGTTGTGCTTCCATAGAGTAACATAAAATGCCAGCAAAATTTCAAAGGGTTAAAGAGGAACATTTCACAAAAACTGTGAATTTGGGGAAGCTAGTTACCTGCATATTAAGAAGTTGCCAAGGATACGATGCATGAAGGCATGGCATGGGCATACAGTCACTACAGACCAAGGGGCAACACAATCCTCATTATGTTATGGTTACTAAATTTAATTATTTTACATTTTAATTACTTGTTAATAAATATATATGTACTAATAAATATTAAAAGTATAAAGCCCAGCGAATAAGAACATCTGTAAGAATTGCATCCAACATCCATAAAAGAGAAACTTTATTGTGCAGTTTGTCAAAATTAAAATACAAGGACATTCCCAGGGACTAATCTTTAATATCTGGTACCAATTACCCTAAATGCATAGAAGGATAAAAATGGTCAGCACAGTACTACTACTCCATGTGTAAATAGAGCCACCCAAAATAATTTACTGAAACTATTCAAAATAGTTATGTTTGGAATTATTTGCAGAGCTGTAGCTCCTGCACGTTAATTACACAGACTGCCCAGAAGATCATCAATTCATAACAGATACCATTGCCTTCATCTATATTTGTGAGGATGAAACGATACGGTGCAGTCTGACATCCTTGTCTTGAGACAGCTGGAAGGCAGATATTGGATCTGTAAACAAATCTCATACACAAAAAGGCCAAAAGTAAAAGCAATTGGGCAAGAGGAATTGGGGACAAAAATGGACTGTACTCTTTACATTAGTATTCAAATCATGTGTATACATTTCTTAATGCACTGTTTAAGAAGGTGGAGCTTCTTCATCTTACATCAGTATGAGACAATAACCCAAGTCTAAGGTAGGAATTGAGTTCCCGCGGATGAGTTGCACAGTGCCTCCAGAATGGTTGTGAATGCACTCCCCAGTGATGTATTCTCCCTGCACACCATAGAGGTGCCCAGGAAAGTCAGCTTTGTTTGGGTACCATAGTACATGGAAGTGAGCGCAGACAGACATCGCCGCAAAATCCCCCTAAATGATTGGCTTGTAGTCTTTTGAGCGATAGCAAATCAAGTTTGAAGTTACATTAAATAAAATTAATTCATATGTGGGCAGCGCGGTGGCTTAGGGGTTAGCACTTTTTTCTCACAGCACTGAGGTCATGAGTTCAATTCCTGACCATGGTGTGGAGTTTGTATGTTTTCTCCGTGTTTTTGTTGGATTCCTCCAGGTGCTCTGGTTTCCTCCCACACTCCAAAAACATACTAGTAGGTTAATTGGCTGCCATCAAATTGACCCTAGTCTCTTTATGTGCGTGTATGTTGGGGAATTTAGACTGTAAGCTCCAATGGGGCAGGGACTGATGTGAGTGAGTTCTGTGTACAGTGCTGTGGAATTAGTGATGCTATATAAATAGTTGATGATGATGATGATGATGATTATAGTGGACATGTATGAAAACATGTAAAAGATGTAAAAGTTGAGCTGTTAACACAAAACCTCAGCTGTAATTGCATTAGATCAGCATCCTTTCACCAGGTGTCTAAGGGATGTAGGAGCTGTTTTTTGACGTTTGTGATAGCTGCAGAATGAATACTCAATCACATGTTACTTTATAACAAAGCTACAAATTCAAGTCAGAAAAAAGTACACACATATAGTGATAGCTTTAAAGTAGTGATTACATACTGTCTGTTATGTACCATGCCAAATTAGCAGCACCTAATACAAGAGACCAACGAAGAAAACCAACAGTGTGAAAGAAAAGCTAAAACTACATTGAACATGCCTGTTTCACTTTCTACCCCTCCGGGATAATGTAACAAGGCAGAAATGGGAGATGCTTAAATATTTACACACAATGGTTATGATTAAAATTTGTTATTCACTGTCACTCTGGCAAGGAAATAAATAGACCTCAGTAATTAAGTGTATAGCAAAAATACTAAAAATAGACCTGCCACAATAGTGATAAGAGAAATGACTTATTCGATGTTAATACTGTGGATGGAATGTGATGGCTTGTTTGGAATATAGAGGATGGTGATATTTCCAATGCACTTAATTTTAAAACCTTGTCTTGTTTCCTGAAACATACACATTAGAAAACACAACTGGCTGTTTTTCTTTTGACTTTGATGAATTACATATAGAAGACCACAAAGGGTTCTATACAGAAGAAATCCTGGCAGGGCAGATGATTCCCAGCATACTCATGCACAGCGTGCTTTTGTAAAATGCCACAAATTTACATTCAACTAGGAAAGAATGCTCTGCAGTTGACAGGTGCCTAACCTGCTTCCACATATTAATACACGCACTGCACCAGCAGTCCCAGGGTAGCTAATTATTCATGCTCTTCCCAGCTACACATTCCAACCCCACCATATAAGGAAGGAGCACATCATGACGGCACAAGCGTATCAGCACAGCATATCGTGGGTCAGGATCAACATTAAGAAAAGTTCAAAACTGTATTGCTCTTTAGGGCATCAACTTTATAAGAAACACATCTTCCTGGGATGTTTTTTCTTTCTTTTAACTATGCTGTTTTTTTATGAGCTTCTGTGTTTTCTCTTCCAGTTACAGTCCAGGGATTCGTGTGTTTTCTGAGTTATATTAACATTTAAGGATTCTTGTTTTATATGTGGGAAGACTGAATTAATGAGAGTATGATTATGAGTGCTGATGGTTGATAGGTAACATTATTATGTTTGAGTTCAGAGTCCAGGTTAAATAAAAAGTGATGAACAGGGACAGACTGGGCTGGGAGGCAGGGGGGGCATCTGCCCCCAGGGCCGGTCTCATAGTGGGCAACCGTGGGCTGGGCCACCTGCATTTTTTTCCCCTTTGAAATGTTCCTAATAGACTGTTGAGTCGAGTCTTACCCCCTGGGCTAAAATTTGGCAGCCCTCCCATGGCGATGAGTCTTTTGAACCTCTTTGATATATACTAACTATAGTGACGGAAATATATGTGTATACTGTATGTACAGTATATTGTCAGATTACTGCATTATTCAGCAGGGCCAAAGCAAGCGGACTCAGCTACCTTTGTATGTACTGGGGACACGTATTCCATGTCTTCCTTACCTGATCTATAGCATTGCTGACACAGACCTCTCCCATGCAGCTTGATGATTGGCTGGCATGCATTTACTGTTGTGCCAAGTATGTGTATACAGTGGTACGGATCAGAATAGTGAAGACTTGGTATAGCAGTAGGACAAGCTTGGGGAGATAAATTGTGGAGTAGGAAGGCATTCATCCAAGCAACCAGGGCCGATGTAATGAAGGCTACTAGATTGAAAAGGACCTTGTAGCATCCATTAAAGTGTTAAATGAATCATTAAAGACATATTTTATTGTTGTATTTTTGTATGTGTGACATGTGTAGACAGTGATGGAGAACCCAATTCACTGCAAATATAAGGTATCCACGCATAAAAACCAAGTAATGAAGGAATGCTGAGCTACATTGGTGATCTTCTGTCTAAGACTATGAGTCTGTCTGTGTTGTAAATCAATATGAATATCTTCATTTCCTTTAGACTCATAAAGCTCATTGAAAAACGACATGCTAAATTCCTGGAGAGCAGATAGCGAGGTCACATCTAAACTAATCCCACGTTCTAGTGCTATCACGGGCTGTCAACACTTATATAATAATAGTAACATTAAACAATCTAAGACCACCTGTAATTATTTCTTTACCAGGAGACTGTCATTTTCACAAACATAACAAGTAGAGGTCTTATTAAGATTATGTGTTAACGATTTCAAGACATAATGGTTTGAATAACATGACCAATTTGTAAGCAGATGACAGGTAATGAGTTCTCTATTGTCACAAGCTCCGGGGATGTATAGAGTGGGGTGGAAAGGGTGAAAATTGTCTTTACGGTTAACAGTGCCCTCAGAGGCAGCAAAAGGTTTAATCTGGGCACACACACATGTACGTCTCAAATGGAAAAATCTGGTGCTCAATAAGAATGGTTGATGCTACGGTGCAGTTGCATGATGATTGCACACACTGAATGACCATGGTCACCACATTGTCCACCAGACCCAAACTGAAGCCTCTGCTCAAACTTTGATCATGATCAGCTGACATTTTGGGCACATATATGCCAATATTTGATGTCAATTAAGTGTAAATTTACCAAAATTGGCCATTGGAATCACAGCATCTATGATTTTTATCTCTAAAAGCCAATCTGCTATGCCTGTAGCCCTGGGATCTTAGGTATTGCTGCAATATTTGACATGGTTTTCATCTTACTGTTGCTATGGCTGTAATTTAGTTTGGCTGGCAATGGAAGACCCTGGCATGTAGCTGTAAACCAAATAGACAGGAAGCTTAAATACATCTGAATCAGTGGTGGGATTGAAATAATTTAGCAACTGGTTCTCTGCCCTAATGACCATTTTAAGTATATAGAAATATATACCAAAAGGTAGTTTAATATATTTAATACTGAAATAAGAACAATAAAAGAGGTATACAAAACTAGATTATTTTATAAGAAAGAGTTTTGTGTCATGCTGCTTTTACCCCCTTCACACTCTGCCATTCTGCCTTTACCCCCCTTCACACTGTGCCATGCTGCTTTTGCCCCTTCACACTCTGCCATTCTGCCTTTACCCCCTTCACACTGTGCCATGCTGCTTTTGCCCCCCCCCCCCCTTGCTTCCGTTCCTTCACTTACCTTTTCTATCAGCTTCTTTCTTCTCTTTTCTTCTGTTCTTGTCTTCTTGCTTGCTGACTCCTCTCTGAGCCCCTCCTCACCGAATGTCGGGTGTGATGACGTCCCGCCCGACATTCAGTGCGAATGGAGCAGGGATGACGCGAACAGATGAGTGTTTTTTTTTTCTAAAGGACCCTGCTCCCCCCACCAACGATGAGGGTGGACTCAGTCTGGAGCCACCGGTTAGACGAACTGACCTTAAAATTATGTATCGATTCTGGCGAACCGACTAAATCCCACTGATCTGAATGACGGAGAAGCATGTCTGCATAGTCTTGGGAGAATGGTTTTGTCTTCTCCATTTGAGCACCCTAACCTTCCTGTTTTCTTATTTTCTATTGATAACGTTGGACTGATTTTCCAGTCTAACTCTGACCTTGTGAACACTTCGATAAGGACAATTGGTTAATTGAGGGCATGCATTCATTTTTCCAAATACATTAGGTGTAGCTATGTCGCATGAAACTCTCTACTATGTACATACTTGCCTAATCTTATGGGCCATCCGAGAGACTCTAGAATTTTGGGGAGATCTTCCAGAGTACGCCACCCTCCCAGATCCCGCCTCACTTACTTGTAAAGAAGATGGGGACTCGTTGGCGAGATTTGCATAATCAGCTCTCACGGGTCTTGTTCAGATATCTCAGTTCACGTAATTATGGCTGTTCCCTGCAGTGCAATCAAGTCACCGCACAGTAGAGGGGGCAAGCTGTGCAGTGCAACCGCATCGCAACACCCCCCCACAGTTGACCCTCGGACCTTCCCTCCACGACATCCCGGACGGGAGATCCAAAAAGTTGTCAAGTATAACTATATGTTATGCTGCTTCCATAAGTGGCAATGTATAACCCTCCGTTGTCTGTTATTTATTAAATTAAAAATATATATATTAGTTTACAAAATGAAACGCGGAAAAAAAAGCTACAAACAAAATGAACAAACATACATAAAACATACATAAAGCCAATGCAATAGAAAGGTAGAAATCAGACTTCATATGAAAAAGAAAAAAAAGAGCAGTCAAAAAAAATTAAGCAAATAAATTAATATAATGGAGGAAACTACGTACTTGCCTGCGGCCTGGTCAAGGAACAGGAAGAAAAAACAAACCAAAAAAAAACACCAATGTCTTCAAAATAGATTTTCCCACTTCAGTTAAAGTGAATATTTGATTATGCATTTCCCTTTCTTCTTTACATCCTTTCATCTTCTCTTTTTAAATTAAATCATTTTTCTACTTTGAATTTCGTACCCATCTTCATGTCCATGCTAATAAGAAACAGCACAGAATGGAAAGTCAGGTTTCCTGTGTAATAAGAACTCACCTTGTACTGGAAGGCTCCAGGTAACCTTTCACTGTGGGGTTATCGAATATGTTCACACCCTGAAGTATTTTATTTTAATTAAAATGTGTGGGTTTATAAAAAGCTACCTAATCATGTTTTTCATGAAGCATTACATTTATCGCGCAAGATCTCGCAAGCTGAATTGAATTCTTCCCGATGAATACATTACTATTATATTATGCAAAACGTATAATAACCATTATTGAAAACAAACTATAATGTTCTTAAGAGTTCACCGGACTATCCACAGAATTCATTATAAGTTAATACCAATAGCCTACGGTAACAACTGCACTGTGATTGGGAAAAGTTTAATAGCCAATCATATTCTTGCTTTTAAGCAAATATTACATGCTTAGTAATACAATTCACCCTCCAGTACATAGGGCTTTCCACCCTCATAGGGTGAAAAGCCTTATGGGTGGGTGAAAACAAGTGTTTATACTGGCTATAGGGCTTTGCACTATATATGAAGGGGGTGCCGCCGGCGATGTAACCACCGCTGGCAATAAGATTCGCATGGTTTTGCCAGCGATAGTGTAGTCTGTTTATCAAGTATTAAGCCTGTACATGTAATGTCATAATACTTGTTCTGTTATCACCATCTCAGGGTGGCGATAACAGAGGAAAATGAATGGAAAAATACTTTATTATTTCAATAAAACATTTTTTCAATGGTGAATACTTTTTTTATTATGATTATTTTAATATGTTACATCTATTTTTAACTTTTTTTTTTTTCTTTCCCACCAATCGAACTGAAAGTCAAAGTCTGGGTTTTTAGTTGACGTGAGCATGCGTGACCTGGCTAGCCGTGTCAGCGCATGTGCACATTCCCTGAGGCTGTCCCAGCAAAGCAGTAAGTTAAGCCAGTATGGCCAAGGCAGCAGAGTATTGCCAAGGCAGCGGAGTATCACTTGGCTACCTCGGTGAGAGTTAATCATAACTTGCGGCAATAGGTGATTTTTATTGCAGAGATAAACAAAATCAGCCTTATCACCGCATAGTAACAACGCCACATACAGAAAACCAGGGTGACCACATATAGTTCCACTAGAATCATTTCATGATCATATATCCTGTATATGTCCATGTTTTTGTAGAGAAACCTAAAAAAATCTGGTGTTAAGCAAGTATTATATGTTTTAACCAAATCTATTAATTATAAAAACAAACACAGTCCATTACAGCACACTTAGGGGAATTTCCATGATTATGGCCTGGGAAACCTACTGAGCCCTAAGACAAAAGATCTACTCTGCCGGACATACAATCGAATCTACTTAAAGGATTATTTCCCCAGATGAGCAAGGATAAAATTTAAATCTTTGGATATGAACCATGAGGATAAAATACATTGTTTAGTATTAACATAACACTACATTGTAGCAGTATTACATAGTGGTTTTATCTCCCCACTCCATTACAAACGCTGTGTTGTCAAATTATTTTCTACAATATATTGTCAGAATTGCATCCCTGCTATAGTGTGTAGTAAAGAGAGAGGTCAGCCCAATTCTCCTAAAACTTAAAACCCTCCTTTCTACATCAACTTCTCATCCACTTATAAATCTCCCTAAGCTTACGCTGCCTTTGAAGTATAGGAGGTGACACAGGGAGTATTTCGGAACATACTACCGGCTTTAAGTTTGCAGCCTAACTCTCTGAATTCATTGTTGAGGACTGCACATCTAGTTTAATCTCATCACTGGTAGTGATATGCATCTTGACCATCAACTCTTCCACCAGCCCCTCCAAACAATCTATCGCTCTAATCCATAATATGCCAAACTCCCGGGAGACAGCAAACTCTTTGGCAATCACAGTCTATGGCTACTGATTACCCCATCTGCCCCCCTAATAATCGAATGTGTACCACTAACACCTGTCTGACCTTCACTAGCTCAGCCCCTCCAAACAATCTATCGCTCTAATCCATAATATGCCAAACTCCCGGGAGACAGCAAACTCTTTGGCAATCACAGTCTATGGCTACTGATTACCCCATCTGCCCCCCTAATAATCGAATGTGTACCACTAACACCTGTCTGACCTTCACTAGCTCAGTTCCAATCTTTATCAGAGCAGTTTTCCTGGTTACTAGCGCAAGAATCCTGCTGCAGCAATGTTACTCTGTGACAGTCATCCCCAATATCAGCCACTATGGCTTATTTATTGTGGTGTGTCAGGTCAGGACAAACCTCCGTGACACACCTCCCTCTCACCCTTTCCTAATTCATGCTCCCGCTTTCCTATTGCATTGACCTGTGCTGGCGTCAGGCTATATTGTGGCACAGAGGTGCTGCTATTGGGTTATATATGGTGGCAAGGGCTTGTACATCACTATGCTGTCTACTGAAGTGACTATGGTGGGCATTTGGCACTGTATGCATGTGCTGGCATGTAGCTGCTATGCTGGGCATTCAGACAGTATGTGGAGGAATTAGGCATGAGATGCAAGAACAGGACATACAAGTATATATATCTGACACAGGGATAAGAACAATGTTGTCTGGTCTGCTATAGCCAAAATCACATATGCATTACATGTAAGTTTAGATGCACACATGCATACATGTATTCAGAAAATAACAGACATTCAGAGAAGACTGGCAACTACATATATTTAATACCGGGATTTTCCACTGTCATTTTCACAAGTGAACCATACATATAAAAGGAGAATAAATGGGTTTTTTTAAGGCTCAAAAGTGTAATGATAACTACATTTTAAAGTAATTTTCCCCCCTCCATCCAAAACTTAGGTTTGTCCCTCTAGTTAAAGAGCCGCATTTATAAGTCCAGATGTTAATGTTTCACTGGACACCTTTCGTTAAATTAGTTTACCAAATCAAGCACGGACATCTGTCCACTTGATTTCCTAATGGCTTTCAGGTGGTTATCATTTTAATGAGTGTTAGCCTCTCCGGGATCAGGTAGCAGATACGACTGAAACAACAAGAAAAGGTTAGCACTTTCAAACTGGTAATATCATAGGTTTCGGAAATTCCTTCTTAACTGACAGATCTTCCAATTACTTACAATTTGTCGCAAAGAAATACCTCGAGCAGTGATCAATTTTCTTATTACTCTTTTGTAAATGTGCCACATTATGTTGTTGCGAGATGAATGCAGTTTCACACTAAGAGCATAATGAGCAGTGATTTGTTTTACAATTACAGGCCTAATTCACCTCCTGTTACCCAGTGAAGGCATTTCAAAGAAACAACATCTTTCTGCTTTCACATTTTCATCACCTCCGTCTACAGTGCCCGCTGACAAGCAAGCAGTGAGTCAGAAATGGGTGAACAACATGAGCCTATCAAAGTCTGGACCTCTCCTGCCTGGAAACAATACACAGTCAAGCTTCCCAACACCACATGTTGAGTATCTCATCCTAGCAGCAATTACAGCCAAGGTCCAGCTGCACAAGTCTGATGGAAATGCTGAGGCCATTTAGAGAATTGGGAAGCCTTATTGTATACGGCATCCACTTGTGCTTTCCTAACTGTCTGCACGGCAGGTTCTGCACAAAAGTTGTTCGTATTTGTAAGCTTACAACATGCAATCAAATAGTGCTGGGATAAAACTTGAAATAAGGCAGGCTAAACCCTGCAGTGCCCATCGCCTGAGAAAAATCATTCTATATTTGTGCTTTTCTCTCTTAACCCTCGTAGGTTTCTTATAAAACTAAAAACTTTTCTCAACTCAAAAAATAATTGTAGAACATTCTCCAGCGATTCTCCTTGGGCTGTGTTGTATTCACTAAGTGGTGGCAGATCATTTACATATATTCTGACAATTCTTTTCTTATCACCATTACATAGAAAGTTACAAATGCAAATACACTGGTTAGATACAAAGACACTTAGGGGTATATTTACTAAACTGCGGGTTTGAAAAAGTGGAGATGTTGCCTATAGCACCCAATCAGATTCTAGCTGTTATTTTGAAGAATGCATTAAATAAATGAAAGCTAGAATCTGATTGGTTGCTATAGGCAACATCTCCACTTTTTCAAACCCGCAGTTTAGTAAATCTAGCCCTTAAAGTGCCTCCAATCAGATTCCAACACCAGCTGCCAGCAGTATATTTATTACATGTGAATGATGGTCGCCTTCTGGAAGAAGCCATTTTGCATTACTATATCAGACCATATTCCCACTGGGATTAACATTTTGCGATTAACACGGTTTCTAATTCAAGTTAAGCGCACGTATACGCCCATTAATGTGAAATGAATTGTACCAAATTAGACTATAAATACACATGCGCTTAACATGCAACAGTGCATTTTTATATTGCTTTTTGTTAGATTTAAGGGTATCTCAAGCATGTCAACACAGCTAACAATTTCCACTGACCTTACGTTATAAATACAATGAGGTGCAGTTAAGAAGCACTTACATACATGTGTTTCTACATATGTTTGTCTTGTTCTGCCACAGATACAGGATTAGACAATGCAGATTGAGGGGCTCCAGTTAAGTTGAGCGCAAACTGCGTTTCCTGCGCACAATATGCTTTATTTTTTACATCTGAGCATGTGCACAAACCTCTAGTTTTGGAACTAGTACTTTTTGCGAAGTAAAAAGCGTATTATATGCCAAAAACAAAATTTGCGTTCAACTTAACATGAACCCCTAAATGCATATCAAATGCATTCATTTAGGCAATGCCGGTTGATGTGCATTTGTACTTGTGTTGTGACGTGCACACACTAGTATGGACAGTCCTATAGCACCAATGGCGTACTGCGCAGGACGTTACTATATCTCTAGTCACACATACCCCGACCTCCAGGTAGCATCTAGGCAGCTGACCACACATTGTCATGAAGGTACAGTTCACTATCCTGATAAATGTCCTATGAATAATTACAATGCTGTAGTATGTGAGTTTTTAATCACTATATAAGGAAGAAAATCCTGGAATGCTTAGTCTGTCAACACACAAAATCACTTCTAAGCTGAAAAACTGCAGCACTATACCCCACATAGCACAAATCAGGAGACACTAAGCAACGTATTTATTTGGAAATTAATTTGCTTTTCTGTCAGCAAAAATAGTGTTCTACATACTTTTGAAAAGTGCTTAGAAAAGTAAGCACTTTTAATGGAAAAAAAGGGAAAGAAAAAAATATAGGCACCTAGTGAGTAATAAGAACTACAGCCTGTTAAAAAACCCATGTTGTGTTAGGATATTAAACGTCTACTGAAACAACAGGATGTCTTGATTGTTGAGATTCTAATGCCAAGTTCTCCAACCCACAGCATGGAAGCAATGTGGTTCAAACATCACTGACTGCTCCAACTAGGAGATACCAGCGCTCCACTGAATCTTACACTTCTCTGTTTCTTGCAGAGTTCATGGCTCCGGTGAGTAATTAAAGCTACATTTCTGGCTGCTTGGTTTTCCTTTTGATGATATTCAAGGAGGATGGTGTATTTTTTTCAATTCTGGGCATCTAGTGGGACAACAAAGGACCACTAACTCTAAAATACCCTGTGTACAGGTGTAGTGATCAGAGCAGAATGTATGTTCACTGTCCTTGCCCCATTTACATTCCGTGGCTCCAGGAGTGTGGAATGCCATTCAGTGGCTCCAGGAGTGTGGAATGCCATTCAGTGGCTCCAGGAGTGTGGAATGCCATTCCGTGGCTCCAGGAGTGTGGAATGCCATTCCGTGGCTCCAGGAGTGTGGAATGCCATTCCGTGGCTACAGGAGTGTATTGCCACAACTTTGCGCCTATGCAAAGCTGCCTGTTATACTGCAAAGTTCAATTTGTGCAAAATGTCGCAACAACCTCTCATCTCTATAAAGAAGCTGTTACTAACACGCACAAATATACTGTATTTGTTGATCTATTGATCCAACGGCTTGATGGAACTTGAAATTACAATGTATCAACGTTTGCTATATAGCCAAGTACAATATCATCCTATTTTTTCTACAAAAGTCTAAAAGGAAATTGGAATAATAATAACAACAACAACAACAACAACAATAATATTATTATTATATTGTCCTTCAGCAAAGTGTTCCTGAAAATGATTTGAACATTTTGGCAACTATGATTCTGAATCATTGTATATTAGGTATAATAGTCCTTTTTAAGCATGTTAATGTTGTTTAGTGCCCGACCTAATGACAATATCAAACTAACTGGCATATGTCTGCGTGGTTAAGATGGTCACATGCTCTGTAACAATTAGATGCCACCACTAAAAATGAATTGGACACAATGACATCACCGTAACGTGTCAAAAGTGAAAACTTGGGTGTTAAATAACAGGTCAGCCATAAAGCTGCTGACAGTTTAAGAAAAGGAGCAAAGCACATCCGATCAATATCTCTTCTGGCTGGGAAAGCTGCATTAACATCAAAATGTTGCTTTTCCTGCGTACAACTTGTCACTGCTGCTAACATATAGGAGCCGCTGCAGGATGACACTAATTTTAGTATGTAATGTTTGACATCAATTTCTTGAATTCTAATGAATGTTGAGATAATTAGAAATCGATAAACTGGAACCAATGTGGAACTAATGTGCTGTCAGGCTGATTCCCCGTACCAGAGTCTTTTGATGTAACTGAGATCTTCCAGCGTTCTCATCACACTCAATATGGGTCACATCATGATTAAAAATGTTTCTAATCTTACCAGGTTGATTTACAAAAGGTTGCTGCATGTTTACTACTCTATTTCTTATCCATGCTTTTTAAATACAGAGTATGCGGCTATTGGACTGCTTGTTTAAGACTTATTGCTAGCCTTTGTTGTGAGAGTTTATTGGGTTCGATTGAAGTCATTGGTCTGTGTTTGTTAACCATACATAGTCAGTGTATAGTGACTGCAAGTGTTGGCTGCATAGCTGGTGTACTAAGTGTATTAGGATTAATAGAGCATAATTCAGAGCTGAACAGGAGATAGATAGGAGGAGAACACTCTACCTGATATCATTGGTACAGGATGACAAAATCCAACACTCCAGTGAGTCCTGTTACCCTCCAATTCAAGCACCTGCTTTGGACACTCCTTACTGATCTGCTAGCATTGGTGTAAGACCGGGACGGGCTGGCCCAGGGGGCAGCGCCCCCCCGGGCCGCTCAGTCAGACCGCTATTAGGGCCGGGGGGTAGGCCGGCCGGCCGCCTCCTGGATGCAATATGCCCCATTTTCACCGGCGGCCACATCTGATGACATGAGATGCGGTCGCATCAGCGCACAGCGGCCGCATCACATGACAGGCGATGCGGCCGCGTCATCAATGCCACATCCCGTTTCTGTGTGCCCCCCGGGCTTCCCTCTCCCAGCCCGCGCCTGGTGTAAGATCACTTCTAATTTAACAAACCATTGGCAAGCCTTATCTCTCATTTAAATCTCAGTATGTTTAATCTGTTCATCTATATTAACACATTGTTCTACCCACTCTATGCTAACTGCTTTCCATGTCTATCCACACCGCACTCTCCTCCTACCTTTCCTCCCTTGTACTTCTCTTCCCCATTCTCCCAGCCCAAAATCCTCACCTATATCAGCCTACTCTATTGCAACTTCAGCCCACCCTCCTTCCAGCTTGACTGTTTAGCCTCCACCTCCTCTGCTCCCCACCTGGACTGCTGTACTTAATGTCCCTTTAGTTCCTATTGTTTGCCACTACCCCTCCCTCTAGAATGTAAGCGCTCACGTAGAAGGTCCTCTACCCAAGTCTTGTGTGTGTCCAGTCTGTTTTCCTTGTTTGTCCCTTTCATGTCTGATGCTGAATTGTTTCTGTAGGTCATTCGAATTGTTCTGTTAATTGCATCCATGCATGTATTATTCTGCTCTGTACCAATGTACATGTATGTCATATCTGTACTACTATGTCAGACGCTAATAATAATTAAGTTATTTGCTTTAAAGGAAAGAAAGGAATATTTTTCGAGATTATACTTCCTAAATTTCTCCTGAATCAACCAGTATCCATTTATAAGCGATTATTAAAATAAAAATACAAAGATTTCTATAATATAGTAAAATTACATCTGTGTGATTGCTGCAAATATTTGTAAAGTGACAACAATTTGCCTTGATTAGTAAATAACAACAAGCTCCAAAATTGAGAATCCCAAAAAAGCTGAAATTATGACCAAAACCTTCTCAGAAAAAAAGATATGTTGTAGCAAAGACTACATTAGAACACAGATCTTTATGCAGGAAATTACATTGCTGAACACATCATCATCAGCAGCTATTTATATGGCACCACTAATTCCGCAGCGCTGTACAAAGAACTCACTCACATCAGTCCCTGCCCAACTGGAGCTTACGGTCTAAATTCCCTAACACACACACAAAGGACAGTGACCATTGTATTCAGTATAAAGAATGATTGGACCTGTACAGTGCAGTTGTACAATACTGTAAAATTTAACTATGCTTGGAAATTAGGACAAATATAGCAAACAGCAACCCCATATAAACAAACCAAGAGTGTTTTTTGTTTTTAACACAAACCAATGTGGCAGGATATAAGAAACATTAAACATTTCCCCTTGTTTTATTTCTTCAGGCTGCTATTCATGATTTATGGTTCTGGACTACCATGGTAACCACAGTCACATGATGTAGGAGCAGAGGCTTTGGAATGCCCCTCTGAGCTCTTTCAGCACTGTGCCATCCTCCTTCTCCCCCTCTGCTCCCACATGAAATGCTGAGAGCTTTGAGCCTGTGTTTGACAGCCATTTCTGTTTGCCAATGGATAACTATTGAGAAGGATATAATGATTTGGAGGAGGTTTGCTAAAAAAAACATGACAGATGCAGGCTTAAATTGATGCAAGGTGCTTAACTTGAATTAAAAAAAAAAAAAATCTATGTAGGAATGATGCTTTAATTGCGATTTCTGCTATTTCCAGGGCATTGCTATACCTTTATCATTTGAACTAATAAAGCATACCACTTTTTATTTGCATTTTATTTTTATTGTACATAAAAAATTTTTTATATCATTATAAACTTTTAAATGAAATACATTTTGCAAGGATTTCTTGTTTGCCCTACAGGTCTAACACCAAGAAAACTGTCTGGGGCGTCAGGGGTTAACAAAACTGTCTCACGGCTCTATAATGTAAAAGGCTTTACAAACACAATGTTAGATTTTTCTTTTACAAATCAATACGGACTTGTTCAGTGTCCACTGCTGGAGAAAAGAAAAAAAAAACCTCAACAAGCAGTAACACAATTACTTCAGTTTAGTGTACTGTGGGATATGCAGTAATTCTTCATACTTATTCAAATGATCACAATAATTCTCCCAATTATGTCACTGCATTCCACTCTGCATAGTCAAGTATGTAATGCAATAAGCCTATGCCTGAACAGTCTGTTTGCCCCACAGCAAGTTTGAAGGAAAATTCTTTCTTTAAAGGACTTGTCTCTTTGAAATGCACAAACTGGCGAGAAGCCAAGGGGAGCTGGTGCTTAAGCAACCAAGACTGAGCAGTGACTGTGTGCATTTCAATCTCAGCCAACCGCAGTAAATGTTATTGGAGTTTTTGTGCTGTAAAATTGCTGCTTTCATGCCCAGTGCATCTGACAATAGGAATCCTGGGTCTAGTGAGAGCAGGAGTGAGTCTGATGTGTCTTCTAGCCAGTTTGCTGCATCCTTTCAGAATTACCATTGCTACTTCAGTGTGCTCCTAATGGCTTGGTGACAGCATGACTCATGTCACTGATGCATCCAGACAAAGATACTCAGCAAATGCAAAGGGAAAAACTAGACAAATAATGCTTACTGAAAACCATGTATGGGCTTCTGTTTATAGGCAATAGCTTCCCACCAAAAAAAAAAAAAAAAAAAAAAAAAAAAAGCTTCCTGCTGAGCAATCATAAAACATTATTGAGCACACGAGACTGAGATTCAGCAGACCACATCTGAAATCCAGCAAGAGATAAAATGGTTGTACAACATTAATGAAATGGTAAACACTACAGACAGACATGTAGGGAGAAGTGGACGAGGGCACAGGAGACCTCAATGCAATGTCAATAATTTATATATTTCAGCTTGGAGTCGGATACCTTTGAAGCAGATTCCCTTGGTAGGATTGGTTAAAGCCGTCTGCTCTACATGCTTTATGTGTGCGGGAGTGTAGCTCACATCACATACCTACATGATATACTCGTTTATAGATTTTAGCACCTCATTTTCACATTAGAAGCAATTTTCGCAGAAAGCTCTCTCGCATAAACATACTAGATTGTTATTTCATCAGCATGTTATTATGTTTTTCATCTTTGCAATAATTATTTGCTAAAAAATGACTTCAAGTGACTAAAAATAAATATATGCGGATGCCAGGATGAGCATGCCGTACCTAAACACACATATATTTTAATAAAATGAATAGGGGCACAATTAGGCCACAGACCCTGTCCAGGCCAAGTCATTTGGCTGCTGCCCTGCCCTTTTTGACCACCAAAAACGCAGGGGCAA
Source organism: Mixophyes fleayi (assembly GCF_038048845.1). Classification (NCBI taxonomy): domain Eukaryota; kingdom Metazoa; phylum Chordata; class Amphibia; order Anura; family Limnodynastidae; genus Mixophyes; species Mixophyes fleayi. The sequence continues at coordinate 78,062,562 of NC_134402.1, forward strand.
ACGCAGGATTTGTAGAGGGGGGTTTCCATACCACACCACCAGTGGGTGTGACCAACATGCATGGGGACGTGGCTATAATATTAGACAGTGCTTGGCTGCTCTCCAATTCTTCCTATCCCTATAATATACATGTGCAATGCCGCATGCACTGCAGAGCCATGTGAAGTGGGGGCAGGGTCTAGCCACCTCAATTATACAGTTCCCCAGGCTTGGAGGGGTGTTTACAGGAAACCCCCCATCGGTTTGCCTATGAAACGGTCAATTGATTGGTAAACTATTGAATGCCCATTGAACATCAACTTATTTTTATTATGCCATGGGTGTTTGAGAAACAGTAACTAACCTTTAGCCAACACTCCTGGGGCACCACTGAAAAAACTGTTATCACATCCACATGCATAAAACACACATATATTACACACCACACTTACAGGCAACATACCCATTGGCATTTTGCATGCACTTTTGCTAGCGCTTGTAGGCTATACTATGCGTTTTAAACTCAGAATTGGAACAAGAAGAGTTCCAATAAAATGCTATTGCCCCAAGGCTTGTGAAAATGTGGTTTTCGCCAATAAAGCTTCATCCTATACATCAAGGGTCACCATCGGCAATAGCACAGAGATTCGCCGGAGATAAGCAAGGGTGGGGAAGCCTACATACCATGGACGGCATTAGTACATGCACGGACACTATCCTTGTTCTGTTATCTGCTAGCTGGTTCACACATTCTCATGTGGCTTTTTATCTTGGCTATGACCATTCCAGCAATGCAGTTCTATGTAGTCCTCACACACATTCTGCAGAAGGATATTCACACTTCCTAAGATAAAAGCAATATGGTGATCTCCACTGATATTTATAACAAACGTTAATGTTATTAAAGAGAGATTTATGGCTCAAGTTAGAACCAACTTTCTATTGCTAATATTATCCTAGATCACAGTTTTAGTCTCATAATAAGAATTGTGAAATTATCTCATTTAGACAAATTCATAATTGGTGCATGTGCCCGTGCAAATATACAGATACTGGTTTATGTACGTTCTAGCAGAGCTCACTGAGTGCATTCACATAACATATATAAACTTGTTCCTCAAAACACCTTTATGCATCATCTTGTGTCTACATAAACAATTCTCTTTCCAATCCACCACTTGTAAATAAGATCGTTCTCCATCTCTAGACCTATCTGATGGCTGTCCCCACAATCCTCTTTCTCCCTCACCTTCTATTCCCAATCTCTATTCCCATCTATTTTTCAACAAGTGTTCTTAGTTTTTCATCACCCAAACCCGTAGACTGTTTTAATATCCTATATCCTCTTTTTTCAATGATTGTATTCTGTCCATATGGATAAAACACAAAACTCATTAAGACGATGTGATTGCATCATGCAACAATATTTAGGATCTACAAGTGCTACCAAATGTTGAATGTTCAGAACTTACCTTTTAAATACACTTTAGATGCAATTATCTCATACAGCAGGGGTCGGCAATCCCCGGCACGTGTGCCAGACGTGACTCGCCGACCACTTCTGTCTGGCATGCCGAGCTCCGCAGCTGTCAGACTAAAGAAACCGAATATGCCAGAAACTGAGCTGCTGCACATGTGAAGCAGCTCCCGTGGATGACAGATGCGGACTACAGAGGTGAGTATGAGACATAGGTGGGCAGCACGGTGGCTCAGTGGTTAGCACTTCTGCCTCGCAGCACTTGGGTCATGAGTTTGATTCCCGACCATGGGCCTTATCTGTGTGGAGTTTGCATGTTCTCCCCGTGTTTGCGTGGATTTCCTCCGGGTGCTGCGGTTTCCTCCCACACTCCAGAAACATACTGGTAGGTTAATTGGCTGCTAACAAATTGACCCTAGTGTGTGTCTGTCTGTCTGTGTGTTCGGGAATTTAGACTGTAAGCTCCAATGGGGCAGGGACTGATGTGAATGAGTTCTCTGTACAGCGCTGCGGAATTAGTGGCGCTATATAAATAGCTGATGATGATGATGATGATAGGTGGATTCAGGGGCACAACTATGAGACATAGGAGGAACCGGGGGCACAACTATGTGGAATAAAACTAGAGGGCATAGGTTTGAGGCATATTATAAACTGGGACACAACTATGTGGCATAATATGAACTGGGGGCATAACTTATGGCGTACGGCATACCATCATATACTAGCACACATCGACCACAATATATGTGTGTGTGTGTGTGTGTGTGTGTGTGTGTGTGTGTGTGTGTGTGTGTGTGCGCGCGCGCGCAAGTGGCACTCCTGAGCTTGAAAAGATTTTTTGCCGGAGCACTGATAGAGAATGGTTACCGGCCCCTGTCATATAGTTTTGTAATCCCAGTCTCATCTGAAAAAGGAAACATACATGTATCCGCTATTGGATGGAAACATGTAGCACCTTAGCAGAACATGTAGCACCAAGGCAGAAAAAATTAGTTTGTTTGCTCCTGGACACACAATGTTACAATGCAAGGGCTGCAAATTCGTTATGCCCCCCAGCCCAGCCTGCCCCTGCCCAATCCCAACTATAAATCTGCCCCCACATTTTAAATTTACCTCCCCCTCCAATGCAGCATGGTTTTGCCCAGGTGCAAAGTTACTCCTTTTTTTTTGCTTTCCTCTCCTTAATAACTCAGGCCCATAGACTTTATTTGCAGTCCACATCCCATTATGTTCAACAAAAAAAAATATTGGTTCAATTAAAATGCTATACAATGGTTTCTGTAACTTTTTATTAATATTAATAATCCCTGTCTACAAAAAACTCAACCTAGCTGAGAGAAGGTGATGTTTGGAAATAAATTATATTAATGACATTTGCACACCTCCCAACATTAACATTTTTGGAATCAAGACACCTCCGCATAAAGGGTGATATAGGTGTGGCTAGAGCCCCAGGAGGTGTGCCTACCGCTTCCAATGTGCTAATACCACACATCTGCCCACACATCTGGTGATGGTACAACGGGTTACCCCCCTTGTACCATCACCAGATGACAAAAATCCTGATTGTCGGGAAGAAGATCTAACTAAAGACTTACAGTTTGTCAAAAATATTGTTATACCTATCTAACGATACATCTAATATGGAAGTGTTCTTATTCCTGCTGGTCATTGACAGAATGCCTGCATATAAAAAGAATGATTTTCTTAAGCAACACCAGCTCTGTAACACATTTGACATTTCACTGTGGATTAATGAATTCAGTCACTAACAGTTATTAAACTGGCACTGGCGTACTTAAGGGTGAAATGCCACAGCTGTGTTAAATATTGATTTCCAGCTGCAGATAACCTGTGGTAGGAACAAAATATATATTTAGAATACTTGACACGTTGATGTGTAAATAAGCTCCTACAGAACCCATTAAAAATTTCATTTTAGTAATATGTGAAAACATTGTGCGTTTGATTGGATTTGACGGAGGCACAATTTTTTTTTAATCCAGTAAAAATATAATATAAAACAGTATTTTCTATACTAAAACTGTGTAACAACATCTCCCATTAACTCCTCTAATGCAGATGCTTTTGAATAGCAGGAAGAAATTCTACAATTATATGGATATTTTAGCTGCCATATTGGAAAATCACACGTAGATCAGTTCTCAAACATTTTCCACTCATATAAGTGTGAAAGAATAATTGAAATGTATTTTAGATAACATCTGAACAGTTTCCTCCCCCCTAGTGTGTGTGTGTGTGTGTGTAGGGGGTTCGAAACTCAACCTAATCTGAGAGTTAAATTGATTAATCTCACATTTTTCTGTGATTTGAAAACTCATCAAGTCTAGTAACACTTTACAGCGACCTGTTTGAAAATGTTATAAAATCACACCAGCAGCAAAAAAAAAATAATAAAACTTTGTAGATAATTAAATTTAACCCTTTAGAAATCATTAAAAGAAAATGATTTAACTACAATCTTTGTCTTCTTGGTAACATGTCAAGCTCTGAATGGACCAGGTGACATAAAAGCTTGAAAGCACTACAAACAATGCATTAAATTAAAACCTTTGGTGATAAAACATTACTTTTAAAAACTTAATTAGAATCTAGAGCTGCTCTTGCACCTAGTTAAAGGAGGTAGCACAGATCCCCCCACCCGCGCTGCTCTCCTTGCAGCCCCTGAGGAAAAAACAAAGAGGGCGGGGGTAGGGGTGTGAGTGAAAGGACCAATCACATGATACAATTAAGAGATTGCAGCTTGTGATTGGTCCTCCTGCTCACACACCCTCTTCTGCCGCTATTTTAATTTGGTTAACAAAATTAATTTTACCATTTCTGTATTACAGAACTGACAAAGGCCCATAGATATATCTGCATTTAGCAGCCCCCATGGCTGTGGCTTGGGGATAGGGGACTGCAGTACTGCCTTTTACTGGTGACTTTTAAGCAAGCTGCACTAATAACTGGGCAAATAATGTCCAAGGAAGGTGCCTTCTGAAGCAGATGGCATAATTCAGGCCAAAAGTCCAGTCTATCCCATACTTGCCAACCTTTAAAAACTTAATTCCGGGAGATCCCGGGCAGGATGGCGTGGTTGGAGGGCGGGAGGGGCAAGGCGCAGTGAAATGCGGCATTTTAGCCCTGCCCCCGCGACAAAATGCCGTTTTTTTCTCTGGGGTGGGGCCAAAATTATGCGATTAACCGCGAATCGCATCATTTTGACAGCAAGTTGTCGTTTGCTGGATACTAGCCTGCTCTCCCAGGAGTCCGGGAGACCTACCCGAATTTCGGCAGTCTCCTGGAAATTCCGGGAGAGTTGGCAAGTATGGTCTATCCTCCCCTAACTAGGGCCAGTTAGGTTTTATGATAGCTAGAGATGCTCAAATTTCGTTCAAAGTGATTCTCAAACTGGTCTGTTGAATCAGCTCAAATGAGAAAAATTGTAATTTAATTTATTATTATTTGGCAAAGCTGCTAAAAAGATCCCATTTATACAAATATAATTTGTCGTTTATAGCTCATGAATATACTACCGCTGATTTAAAAAATTTACGTACCCATATGATGTTTGAATCCGAAAACTGACAAATAAACAGTACCCAAAAAAAATGTATCCATATTAGCTTTGTTTTCAATAATGGCACAATGGCAAGATTTTTGTAAGTTATTGATGAGTTATATTGCCCAAAACACTTTTAAATGTACTGTAATTGTCTGTGTCTGATTTTATGTGTTTAGAAGGATTTATAAACTGTATTAAAAAAAGTCAATAGAAAGACACAGAATTGTATTATAGCTGCATTCAGTGGTCAGATCCTATTAGGGTTGTATTTCCCTGGGTTTGACATCTGCATGTGGCATTGTCCAGAAGCTGCAGCGCTCCTGGAGATTGTAATCAAATGCTAGCAAAATGTTATATTTATATTCAGTAACCCTGCTGCAATGTATAACTAGCTGCCCATTCTAATCAGCAAAACTTTTCTTTTTCTTAATCCTTGAGACAGTGACAATAGCTAATCCTGACGCCAGGTCGGATAAATAGTGAAAATTTGCCCACACGAATGGATATCTAAACTGGATGAGAAGATGACAGCACCAAGGCAGCGAGCGGCTCCCCTGATATACTGGCGTGACCAATTAATGATCGGACCCATTGTGATTGTATGATAATTGGACCTTCGAGCTCAACGAGGGGCAACTTACATTATATTAAATACCATTTTTATGAGAATTTAGATATCTTTAGACAAACTTAAACAATAAAGCAATCTAAGGAGAAATAAAGTAAAGTATCACCTTTGACACTAAATTAAATTGTCAATAAAGGTGACTCTTTAAAAGCTGTTTATTGTTAATCAAACGGTAACCGACTGTCGGCCCGATATCACATTAGTGTGTACACTCCAATGATGAACGATTACCATTCTATAGCACATTGTATCGTTTCATTTGATTTTTAAACTGGGCTAAAAATCTCGTTCAACGATGGAACAGTGTTGTTCCAATCCTGCAGTGTGTATGCACTGATGACCGGCAGTGTCCATAGATCTCTACGGAGTGTACAGAGTCATAATTATCATCATCATTTATTTATATAGCGCCAACATATTCCATAGCACTTATAATCTTTTTAGCAGATGGTTAATGACAGATGAAGAGCACAGATCTGAAGGTAAAATGTGTAAAATGTGTTTAGTGTGTACACATGAAGCGACATGCTGATCAGGACTTTTTTTTTTTTTTTTTTTAAATCATTGGTAAAATCACATTGGGACAAATTTTGTATAGTACATACCCAGCCTAAGACCTGTTGTCAGGTTGATTGAGGAAAGAAGTATATATTTGTTGTTTTCTACAACTACAACTAAAGCAACATTCATGGCAAGGTTTTCATACATGTAAATAAAAAGGAAAATTTCTTCACAACCAAACCAATTTCCAGACTGTAGGATGGGTGAACTTTGCAGAGAAGTATGTTTTAACAAAGTTTATTTTATATTAATTTCTTCTGGGAGATCTAGTGCTTACTATTAGTAGCAGATTGGAATAAATATTTCAATTTTAAGCCTACTTTATAGGGGGGGAGGGTTGGAGAGAAATACACTGTAGATGGGATTATAAATACTGTATATTTTTATATAGATGTTCTTATTTCTATTTGGGCAATAATTTGATTAGTTTGATGGATATACTGATTTGCCAGCACTAAAGTATAATGTTAGCAGAATCTAACGGAGCTGCATCTCTTAGACCCCGTTTTCATAGATCAATAACGCCAGTGGGCAGTGCCCTGCCGTCACATCACTCCTCTTCAGCCCAGCAAGCAGCAAATAGTATTCACTTTGAATAATGTGCGCTGCAATCGTAAGGTAGGAACCAATTGAAACTGTTACTGGCTTCTTCTCTGACCGCCAGTTGTCAGTGGGCACCGGGACTAGCTGTGTTTGCATTGAGATTTATATACAGCAGGTAGAAAACGGAAAGAGGCCACCGAAACGTTGAAGTATCTACCACAGTCAAACAGATGAACAGAAACTTGCCCAACTCGATAACTGAACACAAATGCTGATTCAGATAGACAGACCAAGTACAAATTTTACACTTGATCAATGTCAAAGTACTGGGGTGTAACCAGCATATAGAAGAAATTGATTCCCTCCTACACAGCCAATGCAGGGTGACCCTACATTTACTTAAAAAAAGCCAATATGTTAATCATACTACCATTACATTTATTACATTTAATTCAGCTACAAAATTGGGATAAAATGTTTGTTTCCTGATCCTACAAATCCTGACCAATCATGCCCACTTTCCAATGAAGCCACACCCACTTCTATGGTTGGACAGAACTGGGACCTTTGGAAGGTATATATTCTGCTGCACTGAACCAATGAGAGCTACTATTACGGGCTGGGGTGAGCTTCACCTAATAACTTCCAAGTACCAAATTAGAGGTCAATATCTATTGACCTTTTCTCTGACATATCCTGCTCTGTCGGGGTTGTCAAAGCCCCTCCTCCACAACCTTCTTATTCACATGATTAGGAAGTTTGTGCCAGTAAGTATCACACTACATTTTATTGTATGTTACCTAATTTTACCCTACATTTAACAGTACTACAGGACAAGAGAATTGTACCCAAAGCAAAATTATTCTGCAATAACTAATTATTCTTGCAGTAACCATACAAAATACAGGAATTATTTTCCCTTTTCTTCCTTATACTTATGTGAAAAGCAATTGCTTATTCTTTACATACTCCTTCCCACTTAGTATGCATACAGTAGAACAGAACAAATACTACTCTAACAATAAATTAATATAACATTTTATAGCGTTCACTGTAAGGCAATTATCTGCAATAGTGTGTGGCACTGCGTCGTTGGGTCCAGAGCTATGCTCCATACAAACTAGAACGTATTACAACTTTAATCAAGACTGTAGGGGCAAAAGACTCCTTTAGGTCAATGGATGTACTATACATATTATTTCTAGCATAAGAAAAGCAATATAATGAATACCATTTCAAGCTTTTTCAATTCTATGGAAAAAGAAATGTATCATTACATTCGTGGTACTCTGTAAACTTTATATTCATAAGCTCCTGGGAGCTAACCTTCTCCCTTCATGAGATCTGAAAGGATTTCTAAAACCTGGCTAGGCTGATCTATATTCTGTGCAGTATTTGATGCAATATGCTGTACTGCAATGCATTTCAAATGACTGGTGTGTCTACAGGAAACGCTGGCTTTAAAGGATAGTCAAACATTTTCCTTTCATTTTATTAACTTCCACCTGTTTCTTTTAATATTTGTGAAGCGATGTGAAAAAGGTGCCTCCATCTGGTCTCCTGCCAAATATCATTCAGCTTTATGAAAGTTTCCCTGAATTCCGTCCAAAGGAAAAGAAGTGAGTTCTGGCATGAACGGCGCAAGACGGACAATTTATCAAATTAGTTTAGTTTGATAGTAACAAAGGTATACGTTTTGATGACGCCAACAGCAAATCAACATTTATTATGCCAACGTTATTATAAGCTGTGCCAAAAGCCTAAGGGATGTATCAATGTACTAATTATGTATACAGGGCTGTAGTTTACTTAGCATCAAAGGCTATCAACACTATTTAACAAAAGGAAACTTGTTTCTATGTTTGTCCTAATAGGGTACCAGTTTACCTATTCAAATCCATGGAGAAAGAGCTGTTAGCAGACATTAGCATTTGGGCACAAAATGAGCTATTTACAGTGTAATCACAATGCAGCAAAATTCTATTTGTCTACTCCCACTTCACTACTGGCTTATAGTGGAAACTTTTTTCAAATGTGAACTCAATACTAGAGTAGCTATGATGACTCCTGGGGGTATATTTACTAAACTGCAGGTTTGAAGAAGTGGATATGTTGCCTATAGCATCCAATCAGATTCTAGCTGTCGTTTTGTATAATGTACTAGATAAATATTAACTAGAATCTGATTGGTTGCTATAGGCAACATCTCCACTTTTTCAAAACCGCAGTTAAGTAAATATACCCCCAGCTCTAAGAGGGCCAGACTGTGTCGATTCTGGCATAATTATGGCATAAAGTGCCGTATTTGTTTTCATGCCGTATGTCGGTGCTGTAGTGCTACATTTATATAAATTTGCACATTGGAAAGTCCATAAGCACCACGCATTATAAGGACCACAGAAGCTCGTTACATCCTTGAATAGGATGCCCTCCTAATTTTAATTTTAACAATGACTCCAAAGTATTGAGATATTTGTAAAAGTACAATAGAATCAATCCCTTACTCTCTGGCTCCATGGGTAACAGATGCAGTAGCAATGTACGAGTTCATTTGGGGATAAAGGAGGCCACTGCTAAATTTCATTATGTGCTCAATAATTTCTAGATGTACCCAGGCCAGTTACAATATACTGTGTTACTATATTAGTTATTATTGTGTGACAGCGATACACTGTGGTATTCATATATTATACATATGTTATAATTAGGGAAATGAAAGAATATAACATTTTCTTTAATATTTCTAATTATGGTTAGCATCGCTGCCTCATATCACTGGGGCAATGGGTTTGATTACAATCAGGGAACCATCTATGTAGAGTTCGTATGTTCTCCATTTGTTTCCTCTAGTATCCTCCCACGTTAAAAAAACAAAACTGATAGTTTAATTGGCTTCAGACAAAAATGGACCCTAGTATGTATGTATGTATGTATGTATGTATGTATATGTGTGTGTGTGTGTGTGTGTGTATGTGTGTGTGTGTATGTGTATGTGTATGTGTATGTGTGTGTGTGTTAGGGAATGTAGACTGTAAGCTCCAATGGGGCTGGGAGTGATGTGAATAATTCAATACTCACTAGCAAACACTGCGTAATATGAGGGTGCTATACAAATAAATGATAATAAACAGTTGTGCTGTTACCAGTGGTCGAAGTGACAATTTAGAAGTGACGGTATGGAAATTGGAAATGACAGTAAGTAAAAGAAAAAGTGGTGGTCTGGAAAATAGAAGTGACAGTAAGGAAATGTAAGTGAATGGAATCTGACAGTTTTACAATCACAACAGTAGGAGAAGTAGCGGTCTAGTATATACCAGCCCACTTCCACCACTGGCTTTTACATATGACAAAGAAAAAATTGCATTGAAGATAGAGCAAGGCTACGGACAAGGCGTCCTGTGCTTACCATGACATTGGACACTGCCTGCCAGAAATGTTGTATGCACCAAACGTGTGCTGGCATTGAACTCGTCATCAGAGTCCTGAGCGGACTGCTTGGCACTAGCACTTAATAACCACCTCTGGTTGTCATGGAGATGGGGTGATGGAGTAGGGGAATGTAAATGCTCAATAACTGAAGGACTAGAAGATGAGGATGGCATGGGAGGACCTGGGGATAAAATAAACAAGTTGTACAAATAAAGATTAGAATCATGCATGGCATCATGCAAAGAAAACCATTAGAAATGCATGCTTAAAATAAAAAGAAAATAACATTTGATTCATTTAAGTAACATAAGCCAATGAAGATAAGATCCTAATGCAGTAAATATCTGTGGAGGAAAAGAATGACAGTGGTCATGAGGTTAATGTGCTGTGTTACATTTAATTTCGGCTTCATGGATCTCACACACTCGTGTACTCAGGAAGGTAAATTAAAACAGAAATGCAAAGACAATATTAAAAAAGATAATTGCTCTGCAGTAGCGCGGACAGGTAATGAGTATTGTCACTTGGTTCTCCTAACTCTTTACATAGTCATAGTACACAGGACCTACATCATTTCTCACATGCTAATTTGTAGAATGCAATCCTGCCTGTAGAGGGCGCACGCTGCCTAAAAACACAGAACACGTGTCATTTATTACCACAGTCATACAAAAGCTGATGATTGCTATCTGTATCTCTGGGATTCTTTTTAATTTCTAAAGACTCAAGATGTTCACAACATAAAGATTGTCTGAGCAGGTACATAATCTGCTTTCCCTAGGTTTTTTTTATCTTCTTAATATTTATTGCTTGCTAAGTCTAGGTTCATCCCTGTGACACCTATCCCAGGTAGAGGCCCAAAATAAATAAACATTGTAGGGCTGGTGCAGAGTGACCACAAACCAGTTTGTGCAGCGTATCTTGTGTCCGGAGAGTGGGTGCGCACATATGAGCCCATGCAGATGTGAGATTCTGCCACTTTCGCCAAACGGCGTCTGGAGTGGCAGGATGAGGGGGGGGGGGGCACTAACATAGGGCGAGTACAGTAAGGACGTGTTTACGCAATTGCGATCATATGTAGACTGGGCGCATATTTACCTGAGAAAGACGTAGTATTTGCGGGTGGTCACGGTTAGGTGTAAATAGAAAATGATGATGATAATGACTGTCTCTGGCGTTAGCAAATCACTGGTCATTAGCTGTAGTGATTGCACCGATGACCCTGGTGCTTTGTTCGTCACTCGGACATATATTTTTATATTATATTATATTATAATATGTTGTATTATATATTTTATATATTATATATGTTTTTGTGTCTGTGTTTAATAAAAAATGTTTTGGCTTTTCTACATGTAAAAAAGGGAGTTGTTTCTGCTGTTTTAGGGGATTTTTACATCTTTTGTTGATGCCTAGTAGCAAATGCATTTGTTGCACATAAACCAGTTGGGCACAAGTAAAACATAAAGCACCTATGAGGTGTGCCTGGCATAATATGGGGGATGCTACTGGTGCTGACCTGACGGATCTTAAGATGTGCACAGTTCAGTATATGGACATAAATATGCTATTTTTACATCTGACTTTTTGGAGTGTAAAGTAGCCTATTTCGGGCTGAACTCTGCATCAGGCCCTGTTAGTACAAAAAATTAGAATAACTGTTTTAGCTACATTCAATACTAATTAAAACCTGAGGTCAAATAAGTATATACATGTAACTTCTTTTCTGGGAAAAGATTTATAACAGAACTTAAAATATGTCCGTTTCCACACCACTGCATGGGGTTTCTCTCACAAGCTCCAGGAACGGTGTCAATATCAAAGTCCATCGTGGGCCGTCAATAATATTGTGAGGTAAATACTCTATGTACAGCAGTTTATCACAAGTTTACATTGGATTACATGCTTTGTCAAAGCATTATGCTTGGTGTCAACTCATCACTGGTTTTCTATAGGATTAAATAGTCATTTTCATTCGGTCTATCAGGATGTATTACCGCTCAGCACAGATTCTCTCCAGGGTTTAACACTAACGCTAACTCCATACGTTACAAAATATACCATCAAAGATTCAACTCCTCTAAAGGACTCTATGGACTTCTTTAAATCTTCTGAGGTAAGTTATCACATAATTGTGCGGTATTTTAGTGGTTGTGTATTGCTTTATCTTGCATGTAAATATTGTTGGTTTAGAGGAGGTTAGAATTCAGGAAAATGTGGTGGAGATAACACCCCAGGATAAGAGAGCAGCTCTCTAATCTCTGGAGCCTGTCTTATCTCCAGCGCCTTCCATTCAGTGCCACATCATAATCTGGACACTCTGCTCTCTGTGTTTGTGTAACCTTAAATACAACACATTCATAACCACATATGTTCCCACTCTATCATTTATTTATTGTGTGATAATCAGCAGTCTGAGGATTCCACATCTAAAAATACCACAGGACGCTCAGGGTGTTTGACTAAGCTAAATGAATGTGTGAATTTCATTCATAAAACAGAGAAGAACATACAAATCATTATCATGTTACATTGTATTTTTCTCTTTTTTGCCAACTTATTTTCTACATGAAAAACATTAATAATCTAAGCGAGTGAAAGCTAATTATAAAGATATTGCTGGGTAGAATGATTAAGCTGTTTAATACATAATCTTATTAGTTTATAGTCTACTTGGGTCTCATTGTATGTGTACGGCTTATATTCCTTAAAAATGCAATAATAATATTTTATGTAAGACACTTTAGAATTGGGTTTAGAGCATACTGTTGTTTAAACAATTGGAATAGCAACATTGTATATTTTTTTCTCGGTAGGCAAAGAAACATATATAAAAACAATACTTTCCTAAAGTGGTTGTATAGAAAATACATTGTAAAAAGTACATGTAAATATAATGGGGTCTCTGTCATTTTTCTTTTCCCACTTTTGCATTAAAAATCAGTGTAATGCACATTTTTAATTATTAGCATGATTTTTGTGATCCTTGTGTCAATTTGTCTACCTTTATTGTGTATTTCACAATGTATCTTTTTTTTAGCCTTGTTCACTATTTATTGTTTCTTGTCCTGTTGTATATTTTTGTCCTTAAAGATTTATTGTACTTTATGCATCACTAATTTCTTTCTGAAGATTTTTTAATAAAGTTATAAGCATACACGCTCACTATCCTGGACCCCCAGGGGAGCAGCCACTCTCCCACATCCCGCCCACTTCCTAGTGAAGTGGGCGGGATTAGGCCCTCCATGAAGTGATTCGCTGAGATTTTGACCCCGTCCCCCCAAGTAATGAAGCAATCACGTCAGTTTGAACTCATGATGCCCCACACCCACTGCATTCGCACTGTACCTTCCTTCCGGGAAAAGAAAGGTTGGTAAGTATGATTATAAATTAAACAAAATTTAAATGTCTATAACCCCAACCTTGAATGTTGATGTCCCTTTAAGAACGTGACATAGGCTAACAAAAATGGAGGGAGGTGATTAGTTTCATAGACAGATTTGTCCCATTTAAATCTGAATACTGTTGAGATATCTTTCCTGATTACACTCTTTTCAGCATACTGATAAGTGAACAATAATCGAAAAGAAATTAAAAAATAACTTCTGTAGGTTACTCCATCGTCACTAGACACAAATGATCGTACTGGCGAGTGCCAAGATGTTCTGTACTAGGAGGAGGAAAAAATGTCACATAGAAATGTAAAACGGAATTAGCAACAAAAAAAAAAAATCAATTTAAACCACCTAGACTAAATTCAGCGGCACTTTTGTTCATGCTTTTAATTATAAATTCATTTTGTACTAAAGACCCCCTGTTTTCTAGTCAACCTGTAAAACTTGGCATTGGCATTTATTTCTCTGCTGGATATTGCAGCCTTATACAGTCAACCTGTGGCGACAGTTATCTCTTAATTAAAACTCGACATGCAAATAACGCTATAGAAAAGTGGTCTTGCACAGCCTCTGAAAAGCATAACAATTTATACTTGAGCTATTTCTTTTCCTTCCTATGGCTAAAATACTGAAAGAACTCATTGTGACTGACGTAAAGAATTCCGGAACGTATTGTGCAGCTGGCCAATTCTTTATTAATACAAATAAAACAATGGGATGCTGGCAAATCTTTCCAAAGGGGATGGAAGTTACTTTAAACGAAGAGAATTGTGTTTCCTTGCTATCCATTCATCTAATTAGATATGAAGATATATGCAAAGGTATTATGAAGGAGAAAAGGGAACCCTGGTGAGTGTGAAGGGGGAAGGCTTGTTTAGAACTGGCACCTATAGGATAATTTATTTGTTTGGTTGTTCGGTATTCTCTTGTGGGGTTTAAATGTTTTATTACAATTTTTAGTAGAAAAAGTAGAGTATATATGAGATATATCAAATTATAAGCATATTAAAATCCAAAGCTGATGCATGCATAGAGAACCCCCGCTGAGCATTCATCAGCTCCCGCGCATGCTTATCATGGTGGCTTAGTGGTTAGCACTTCCGCCTCACAGCACTGGGGTCATGAGTTTGATTCCTGACTATGGCCTTATTTGTGTGGAGTTTGTATGTTCTCCCCGTGTTTGCGTGGGTTTCCTCCAGGTGCTCCACTAGTGCAGGGAAACGGGGGGAGGCAGCCGGGGTCCCCGACCCTCTGCATCTGCGAGCCTCATTATCTCCATGAGCCCCGATGCAAGGCACTTGCTGCACCAATGGTAGTTCCGCCACTGCTCCAGGTGCTCCAGTTTCCTTCCATACGCCAAAAACATGCTAGTAGGTTAATTGGCTGTTATTAAAATTAACCTTAGTCTCTCTGTGTCTGTGAGTATGTGCATGCTGGGGAATTTAGACTGTAAGCTCCAATGGGGCAGGGACTGATGTGAGTTCTCTGTACAGCGCTGCAGAATTAGTGGCGCTATATAAATAGTTGATGATGATGATCAGAATAGCAGAGCAGGGGACTCCCAAGCCCACATATCGCTGCCCCTTGCCCCCCTAACTTTCTTTATGGGACTCGGTGATCAGGTCTTATGCTCCAGTTTGTAGCAACTGATTTTGAGATACATAAACTATGACTCCACACAAAAGAGCCATAATGTAATAAAACTGTACCAGCACCACTTACCACACATATAAACTGGACCCGATACACACACAAGATCTGCACATCAAACCCTCTGGGCATGCTGCCTGTCTATATAAAAGGAGTTTCCTGAGCTTATAGAAGAGAAATATCTTGGACATCAGATTATTAATGTGTCACCAGTGTCATATGTTTTTGCTTTTAATAATTTTCATCCCAGTAAAGCCTGATACCTCCTTCCACATACTCTAAATGTCCTCCTTCTGGAATTACATTTAAAACTCAGACTGAAGCAGAACAAATCTGCCAATCTATACCATTCAGGACAACTACTATTTCTTGTTCTGCTTCCAGTCTGGTTACAGTCTGTGCCAAGGAATTTTTGATGAATCTAAAATTCTAAAAATTGCAATATAAAGTGAATTAAGACCTTTCTTCAAGCTCCAAAAAAACTGCATGTTGAACCATTAAATATACTGTATCTTTACTACTTATTTTACAGCTAGAATGTCAGAAACACTTATTATGAGGCTTTATATTACTTTTTCCACAATGTACAATATCATCACTTCCTCAAAACACACACACTGTATATAGATATCGATATAGATATATAGAGATATATTCTCTCTCTCTCTCTCATATATATATATATATATATATATATATATATATATATATTTATGTCTACGTATATATATATATTTATATCTACATGTGGTATATTAGGTTAACCAACACTGATCTAGTGTGAGACAATGAAAGTAGTTGTTGGATATGTTGCTATGGGTTATGACACACAATATACATGATACTACTACTACTAATCTGCAAGACCATCATACGTTTGGGCTATGCATGTAGCATGGAATGAAAACTTGTAATTACTAATTGCTGATCACAAATGAACCCCCGGATACATTGTGGTAGCACTGACTAAAGAGAATACAAACCTACTGTATATAAACAATCGTAGGAAACAACATTTTGCAATTGATTAGGGGTGTTCAAATTATACCCCACCCCACATATGACTGAAGCATGCTCTGCATAGAGACAGTTATTGGGGGTGCTCATGTACCCACAGAGCACAATGTCTATACGGGTAACAATGCACAGACCTCAGGCTCATTGACACTAGATGACAATATGGCAGAAGTGTCATCACAAGAAAGCACTGTTTGGAGGCACTCTGTAGTAACCATGGCAGCAGAATTATACTGCTGCTTCTATGCCCTTGACCCAGTACAATAACTATTTCCAACAACTGAACTTGTAATGTGATAAATCACTATGGAAGGCAATATTAAAATGGATATAGAGAAAGACTGAACATTTTCTACATCCTCATGATCATATCATGGCTTAATAATGGATAAACAAAGCCAAAACCAGATGCCTCTTGCTATCATTTCTTTAGGTTTTTTTTTTGTTTTTTTTATAAACATTTTCATAAACTTTAGATTTAGTGAAACTTCAGGCTATTTATCGAGCATTTGTCTTGTTTTTGTTCTGTTAACGCCATCTTCACTCTATCATTTTTTTAGACTAACGGCATTATTAACGTCATCATTCTCTGCTAGATTTTAAATGAATGGTGATATTGCCACGGTGATAAAACAATGGTAAATGGTGAGAAGTAATAAATATAGTTAAGTTTAGCTCATTATCATATTCCTGAGACATTGGAAACACGTTTGCAAATTTACATGCAATGTCTGTATCCAATACCAAAGTAACCTACCCAGAAAGCCGGTTCCACATTTTAGGTTGCGCTCCTATGTTGCTATAGGCTTGCAAATAAATAATTTAAGCAAATAAAAAAGTTTCAACTCCCTCCCGGCAAAGCAAAACCATCATATTTTCTCTAAGACCAAATGTTACAAAACATTAAAAAAAATTACAAGCTCAGAAAATTACTACAGAGCTCTGGATCTAGAGAGGCCCCAGCAATAAACACGAACAAAACAATAACTTCATCAGCTCCCAGGTGGTAGATTCTTATACAAAGTAGACACACACATGGGTATAGCAAGTCTAAGTTCTCTCCAGCTCATAGGATTTGCATAACAAAGAGTCACAGCCACTGTGCAGTCCTGTACAGAACACGGTTATGCTAAGCATGGGTCACAGAAGTGAATTTATGTAAATTACAGCTACAGGGCGTGAATGTGATAGTATAGGATTACAGCTCCAGCACCCAGTACAATAGCCTGCAACAAGCAGAGAAGAAAAAGCTATTTCCAGAGGAAACTGATGGAATATTCAGACTCTCTCACATAACAGGATACATAACAAATACACACAAGAAAAAATATAATGCACAAAAGGGAATGCATTATTTACTGGATAAAAGAAAAATACATTACTGTATAAAGACCTATGTTCAGTATGTTGGACAATGAAATATACCACACCCAAGTATACAAATGACAATGTAACTTTCTTACAATGTAATACGTAAATAGAATTACTGTACAAATATCTCAAGATTGGCGGATTCTTGTTTATTGGGGTCAATTGTTGGTAATGTCCCCACCCCATGGTACCTGTCTGATAGGATGTTATCATCATCATCATCATCATCATCATTTATTTATATAGCGCCACTAATTCCGCAGCGCTGTACAGAGAACTCATTCACATCAGTCCCTGCCCCATTGGAGCTTACAGTCTAAATTCCCTATTATAGACACACACTCACACACAGAGACAGACAGACAGAGAGGGAGAGACTAGGGTCAATTTTTTTTTTTGATTGCAGCCAATTACCCTACCAGTATGTTTTTGGAGTGTGGGAGGAAACCGGAGCACCCGGAGGAAACCCACGCAAACACAGGGAGAACATACAAACTCCACACAGATAAGGCCATGGTCGGGAATCGAACTCATGACCCCAGTGCTGTGAGGCAGACGTGCTAACCACTAGGCCACTGTGCTGCCCCCTGTGTCACTGTGTTATGAAAGGAATTGGCCCACTTCACACATAAACACCCAGGGCCCAATTCATTAAGGAACGTAAATGCCAATACGTGCCGCATTTTGAGCTAAATTGCAATGCGCATGCCAAGAAATGGACTATACGCCAGTGAACGCAAGTACATCAAACGCAAAGGACATTTATTGCAGGATACGGTTTCATTGGCAGAACCGGCAGTAGAATGGGCGTATGTGTGTAGTCAATGTATAGTAAGGATGTGCCAAGATCGAGAGCACAAAGCCGCGTCCAATTCAAGCTTTGGGCTTCTCTTAGGTACGTGTGTTTCAGTCATATCACTTGCACCAGCTACAGGTCAGGTGTAAGTGCAGATCACTAGTTATGACAGTCACGTGTGTATGCTACAACATGTGCAATCAAGAGCAACTGTAAAAATGCATTTTATGTACAGTAGACATTAATAATATCATGATAAATGTATTTCATGGAAGAAAAAACATGTTGGATGTCTCTTCATTAATAAATATGGGCCTGATTCATTAAGGATCTTAACTTGAGAAACTTCTTATTTCAGTCTCCTGGACAAAACCATGTTACAATGCAAGGGGTGCAAATTAGTATTCTGTTTTGCACATAAGTTAAATACTGACTGTTTTTTCATGTAGTACACAAATATCAACTTTAAATTTCAGTGTACAAATAAGCTATCAAGAATTTGTGTGCTACATGAAAAAACAGTCAGTATTTAACTAAACTAACACCCATGGAAATGTAGCCAAGCAATGCACTAGGAGCCAGTACCTCACATTAGTCAGACAGAGCCTTAGCGAAGTAACTGGTTCTTAACAAACTGATAGGCTGCATGCAGGGCCAGCGGAACATGGTAACCCCTGGTGGGTCGACGGGTGCTGTTCAACCCTCCAAGTCCAAGACTTTGGAGCAGTGGTGGCGGTAGTGCAGTGAAGTGCTGGGCGGGGCACAAAATGGACGCCTCCACAGGCAGGTAGAGGTCTGACGTAAGAAGCACCAGCCCCGACTGCTTGCACTATGTCCAGGTCTCCACTAAACAAATATGCTGGAATATTGCATATATTTAGGACAACATTTGAAACTTTGCATATTACATTTACAAACACATTCATATGTCTACTATTATTAGCCTTTTTACACATTTATTATGCTAATTTCTCACTTTAGAAATGGAGTAAAAATAAATCAATAACAAAACCACTCATAACTTGATATCAATAAATGATAACTGAGCCACCCTCACATTCCACGTTTTCTAGACTGAATATTAATAAGAGTTTATTGTTGTAAGTAATCAGTTATTAATTGTCATACATAATTCATAGTTTAAAGCACTCATTTATTATTTATGTACTTTCCTCATATTTAACATGTTAATTATTTATATACACATTCTATCGTTTCTGTTTTGATCACTGATAAATATTATTTAATGTCTAAAGACAATTTTCTTCCACCACACTGTAAAAAAACACACACAAAAAAAACCACATATACAAAATGACTATATATGCTAATGAATTTGCAAACACAATAGTACTTCTGCTCCCACTATAAAAGAAGAATTTCTGCTCACAACTGAATAAATAAATGTATACAATCCAATATATATGTGAGTGCGTGTACACACATGCCTTGTTTCTATATGGAAATTTCATAAAAGACAGTCATTTCTCCCAAACACAAAACACTGCTGGTTTTAGCAAACTGTACTCTATGTAATCTAGAAGGTTTTCGTATGGTCACTAATGGGAACAGAAGCTTATAACCCATGCTTTGCAAAAACGTGATTCATACAGGACTGCAGAGTAGCAAGCAAGCGTTTATTATTTAAATATTATGTCCTTAGAGATCAGAAACTTGCTATATGACGTACGTGTGTCTACTTCCTACGACACTGACACTTGGAAGAGTATGCGTTTATTGTTTATTTTGTGTTGATAATAAATTTCTCAAGAGCCAGAGCACAGTACTTGGATTATTAGGTTCTATCATTTTTAAATGTTTTGTTCTTTTTGTTAAGACATTTGGGGGCCTGTTTAATAATTACTGACTTTTTGCCCCGTTAAGTATTATCTGTCTCTGCAGCAACAGACGACCCTTAGGGACAATTTACTAATAAAGTCATGTTGGGAATTGGCGTCCGATAGGAGACTGTCCCAGTGATGACTTTTTATAATGAAGACTACGGGTTCTGTGCTGCCACACTAAGGACTGTTTACAAGAATGCAGCTCCTAGCAGGTGTACCGAAAGTCATAGAGCCATGGTGTGAATGGCTATCCAGGTAGGCCTGCCTCTTATGAGTTATCAGGAACGTCTAAAAGTACAGACATATGCCCATGGTACTTTGTCTACAAGGAAACACCTCTGCACCTGCTCTGGGAGTACACCTTTGTGCAGGCCCTGTTAAATGCCCCAGAACGTGAACTCTGAGACTGTGTGCTCAGGAATAGCCTTCTGTACCATTTGGTATTTTACAGACTATTTCCCGGCATATACAACATCATCATCATCATCACCATTTATTTATATAGAGCCACTAACTCTGCAGCGCTGTACAGAGAACTCATTCACATCAGTCCCTGCCCCATTGGAGCTAACAGTCTAAATTCCTTAACACACACACAGACAGACACACAGACCAAGAGAGAGACTAGGGTCAATTTGATAGCAGCCAATTAACCTACTAGTATGTTTTGGAGTGTGGGAGGAAACCGGAGCACCTGGAGGAAACCCACGCAAAAACTTGGAGAACATACAAACTCCTCACAGATAAGACTATGGTCGGGAATTGAACTCATGACCACAGTGCTGTAAGGCAAAAGTGCTAACCACTGAGCCACCGTGCTGCCGGCTACACCCTACAGAGCTATCGATAAGGCCTGGCATTATGCATAGTGTAGGATGTTACATTGTATGCTGTATGCCATGTATTGTGCTAAAATGTATGTAATGTATTATGTCTTATTTATGTTTATTAGATATTTATGTAAAATTATATTGATGCAATTTATAGCCAAAATATACAGCAATTGTACAGTATAATTTCACCCTAAACTGTATAATTAATGAGTTCGACAAATTAATGTAAACAATAGAATTTGTACCATCCGCTGGTTCTGTTGGGATTCGCTATTGCTGAAACAAACATATGTCACACTATTCATCTAGAACACAGCAAATCTCCAGTTAGTACAATTTCCTTTTTCATATTAACTCATTGAACTCCAGCCAAAACTAATTTTTAAGTTTTTGATGGCGTTCTTTACAATGTATTACCTTATACTTTCCCTATTAATCTGCAATGTTTTTATCACCCAATAAACTACAAATACTATACGCTTTATCTACATTGTTATTTTTTTTGCTTTCTTTTGTGAAGCTATCTGCAAATTATCAATTGAGTGAGTCCAATGGCAGCAATTATATCTATTTGGCAGCTTCGGGATCAGCCATATTAAGTGGCATAACTTTAAAAGGCAATCGTTACTGTGTATTAACAGAATAAAATTAATTCAACTCACCTGTCTCAAAGTAGAGGTGGCTGAGATGAGATACTGAGCGCCCATAGAAGGCCTGTCATTGTGTCACTGATCACATCACGCCTCATATGGAGGAAACTTTGAGAGACTTATTAATTAAATGCCGGACCATGAATTAGGACAACAAGTGATTTAATATTCTGCGTACACAAATGTAAATGAGTGGTTAAACTGTGCAGTAATGAGAAAAGAGAACACAGGGAGCTCTCTGCATGTGCAAGGGTACTTAAAACCAGACAAATGGCTCTATAAAAACGTTTGTGCATTGACCTGTGTCTAAGGGAGCCATGGTATCATCCATCAATTACTCCATGCCAAGGAAATAGTTGATCACAAAATGCCTCTAAAAAGTTCCAACCGGCCTTTAAACGTTATGTTCTTCATGAATTTTCATGGAAGCACTTTTCTGGTTTCCGCTGTGTCTTTCCCATTGCTGCTCAAAAGTTGATTTTAAAGCTGCTTCTTACTCTATTTAACCTTGAGGTTACAGCAGAGCAGTGGCGGAAATAGGGTCTCAGAGGTTAATGGTATGGCCCATTCTTAGCCATAGTTATTTGAACTGATAATAAAGTGAACACACTCAGTCAAACGATGTCTCCTTGGGAGTGGGTGAGTACTAGTTCAGACAATAGCAGTAAAGCAGCACTGCATTAGATGATATATGCAGTAACAGATCATATGGCTGAAAGACCGGGGCCGTTTTGCACGGCACTATTTATTTTCTCACGGTTTGTCACTTCACTTATTTTTATGTTTTTTTCATGGATTTTAGGGGTGTGGGTAGGCCCTTATGGGCTCTTCCCCCGAAGATCATTGTGGGTCCTCCCTTCTGGGGGTGGACAAGTTGCTGAGCCCTGGGTGAAGCTTTGGCGGATCACAGGGGCTTAAGGGGCCCCCCTAGCCTTGCGGCGAAGGGGGTCTGAAGACCTTTGCCCCCTAAGGGTCCTTTGGGATCCGGGGGTCGGGGACTAGGGCCCTTCCTTTATCGAGGAGGGCCATATACCGCACCCTTGTGCATGTTTTTTAAGTTTTCACGTATTTTTTCGGACACTTGGGCACGAGAGCACTGCTTTTCAGGCTTTCAATAGAAAACAGATCATATAGCCGAGGTAGAAATAAAGAAGAGATGGGACAAACATAGTACAAATAGCCATAAAGAGGATGTCACATATAGGTACCCTCTATGCTGGGTGCTGCTCTTCAAACTGGAGAACTGAAAAACGTTGGGGACAGGCGGGGCCAAAATTAAAGGAGTGCCCACCTAAAAGGTACCCCAGGCAGCAGTGAACATTATCAGAACAGACATTACCCAGAAGTATATTCTCCTGAATCATATCTGCATTTGGCCAGCACTGTGGCACAGTGGTTTATCACTGCTGCATTACAGCATTGGGATCAGGGATTTGATTTCAACTAGGGCCCTATTTGTGTGTTTGTAAGTTTTCCCCATCCTTGAGTGGATTTCCTCCAGGTGCTCAGGTTTTCCCCCCACAGAGTTAGACTGAACGCTCCAATGGGCTAAGGGCTGATATAAACGATTAATGTTCTCTGTGGAGCACTGTGTAATGTGATTGGTGCCACATGAATACATTCCTCCAAGCTGTCCTGATCTTGACTGGACAACACAATTCGATTTGTGGACTACAAAAGGGGTGTAGCTTTAACCAAAAGTGGGTGTGGTTTTACAACCATTCCTTGATTTATGGGTGGTGTTTGGTCAGAATGGTGAAGGGGCTTATATTGTTCCCATTTCGTGATTCTAAATGTTGGAAGGTATGTAAATATATGATAATAATTTGCATATTGTTCCAGGGAATAGCTTAACTACCTTCCTAACTATATTGCTGCTTCAGTGGATTTATAATGCAGACAACATTTTATGGCTCACAGGCTCATCTCTCAGGGCAAATGAAAGATTCTCATACTTCAGGCAAAATAGTCGGTGGCTAATTTGTATGTAGTGTTAGTTACATGTCATCACATCAATCACATTATGTCACCTACATATTATAAAGTGATTTACATAGAATATTTCAAATCATTGACACGTCTCTTCCCCAATGGAGCTTACAGTCTAAATCCACATAAACACACACAACAGGGTTACTTTTGACAGGAGCCAAATAACCTACTGATAAGCTTCTGGTCTGTGGGAGTAAACCAGATCAAATCCACGCGAACAGAAGGAGAACATACATACTTCGCCCATATTCTCCCTGGTTGGAATCTACCACATGACCCCAGCTGTGTGAGGCAGCAATGCTAACCACTGTGCCTATGTAAAATGTTATTTTGGAGAGACTAAAGCAAGCTAACTAGATTTAGTATTCAATGCACACAGAAGCACTTCTCTGTAAAAGTCTGGTTAGAACACAGAAGAAATGTAAACATTTCCCAGTTGGTATAAGTACTGTATGTGCACACTGCGTAATCCATGAATTTATTTTTCAGCCCTTGTAAAGTAATCGTAGAAACCATTAAATAACAGAAACTCGTTTAAAACGCCAGCATGCAGCATGCCCCAAACTGAGAGTCTGCTTGGAGAAACTAGTTATCCTAATCTGTTAGAAATACGTGGGAAAACCTTTAATTTGCTGTTTACTCATTCTTGCAAATAACTCCAGTTCCAGTAACAGCGCTGAATTCTCCCATGTTATGCACGCAGCGGTCTTTCTAGAATTAGCCACAGTAAATAATCATTGATTCTCACACGACACTCCTGGATGAAATAGGAAATTTGCTGGACACACGTCTCATTGCTGCCAGTGGGCAATTTATTATTCGTGGTTGGAGCTGAGCTTATCAGTTGTCTTGGCCCACGTTCTCCCTGAGAAACAAATGCAGGATCATCAGTAGGAAACTGGAAGTCTTAATTGAAAGCCTTCAGACTGATCAGCGTCGTTGGATTCCCACATTGTGGTGGCAAATCCAGAGAACAGGCTGAGACACGTGTGTGTGTGTGTGTGTTTTCCCTCTTCAACCTGAAGCCCGATCAATACTGTGGATATTTCCTGCATAACGTATACCTAAATCACAAAGCTGCAGATGGAAATACACAAACAATGGAGCACCCAATATAAAAAATACATAAATAAAAAAATAAGTCCATTCCGCAATCATTATTAATCTAAACTAAATTAAATATTTGTTGTTGTGTGAAAGTCTTAGCCATTGTGCAATCAGACAAGCCTACATCAGGACACAGAGCATATTAATCATCCTGCATAAACACTATTCTTCATCATAAAAGGCATTAGAAAATAACAATATTAATTATGTGAATTGATAACCAAAGTCATACTTGAAAAATTCCAATGAGATTACATGCTGTAAACCATCTGTTGGTTCTTTCTTAGTTATTTGTACTTCCTATCCCATTGAACGCTTAATTATGTAGCATAGCTTTAATTATGTTACGCAAGTAGTTTTTCTTTTTCATTTTGGTCTTTGGTTACTCAGAATTACATAGGGATTAATAACTCTGTAAATAAACATAATATTCTAGTAAAAGATCCTATGCAACTGCCCCTGTGTAGACAAATGAAAAGCGTTCCTGTAGTTCTGCTACCAGGCACCACAATGACCTGGGGTGCCTGACAGCCAACACTTCTTATATCGGGGTAGACGGTTTCTCTTATCAACCAGGGTGGACATTTATATCAGCAATCTTAATGGATGGCTGCAATTAATGGGCTGGCCTTGTATCACTAAAGATCTCTGATCCTAAAGGTTAATTCATGCACACAGTAATTATTAATATCATCATTTAGTTATATAGCCAGCACATTCCGTAGAGCTTTAGAATTGGGAATAAACACAGTAATAAAACAATACTGGGTAATTGGGCAGCACGGTGGCGTAGTGGTTAGCACTTCTGCCTTACAGAACTGGGGTCATGAGTTCAATTCCTGACCACAACCTTAACTGTGTGGAGTTTGTATGTTCTCCCCGTGTTTGTGTGGGTTTCCTCCGGGTGCTCCGGTTTCCTCCCACACTCCAAAAACATACTGGTAAGTTAATTGGCTGCTAACAAATTGACCCTAGTCTGTGTGTCTGTCTCTGTCTCTCTGTCTGTGTGTGTGTGTTAGGGAATTTAGACTGTAAGCCCCAATGGGGCAGGGACTGATGTGAGTGAGTTCTCTGTACAGCGCTGCGGAATCAGTGGTGCTATATAAATAAATGGTGATGATGATGATGATAATTCATACAGACAGAGCGGTAAGAGGTCCCTGCTCGCATGCTTACAATAATATGGCCTGAGAAATGTAATTTTGCTAAGCTGACGCCATCTTGTTGCCTTATAGCCATTTTGTTCTGTTATAGCTTAAATACAATTAGATGCACCTGTTTTGTAGGAGTAATTTATTATTTGCAAGGCTAAGCTTATAACCTTGGACATACCAGACAGGAGATAAGCCAGCCCCCCCTGGGGAGTTCTAGTGTGGATAATGAGAGAATATACTAACATCTGTGTGAAGGGAACATGAGTGGATAAAACCTTTTGGGGCGTAGTTTTCTGCAATACGTGATTTTTGCTATATAGATAGGAACTTGTAACTAATAAAGCAGAGTTTATTTGTACACTCAAACGATGCAGTGTATTTAATTCTCTCCAGCTGATGAGCTCATAACTGATAATCTGACACTTACAGGTGAACAATCTGATATAGATTCGACAGGCCCTACTAAAGTACAAAGTAAAGAGAGAAACATTAAACTAAGGGACAGGTGTATCTAGAAATCTACATACAGAAGAGTAACGCAAGTTTATGATATAATGACATTCATAAAATGGAAATATCTAGCAACTGACAACACACAATAACATACTGTAAAACCTCATTACACATTTCTATTAGCAAAACCAACTACAATACT
The DNA here is from genome assembly GCF_038048845.1 of Mixophyes fleayi. Lineage (NCBI taxonomy): Eukaryota > Metazoa > Chordata > Amphibia > Anura > Limnodynastidae > Mixophyes > Mixophyes fleayi. The sequence goes on from NC_134402.1 coordinate 78,089,214, forward strand.
GTTTACCTTATAATAATATAGCAGGCGACTGAGAAAACAAATATGCCTCACAGAAGAGAGCATTATAGAAGTGGATGCTGCAGTTAGAAAGGAGCACTGTTATATGTTTTAGGATATCTTTTGCTGACTGTAACTAATGGTTGCAGGTTTATAGCAATACTTAGATATGCCAAGATTATTTGCACGTTCCACAGCAGATTAGGCCGATAAGCAGGAAACCAGAAATCCCCAAAAAATATGTTGTTGATCTGCTCAAGCTCGCAGCACAATTTATAACATTCAATTTATTGCAGCTCTGCGGCCTTACCGATATGAAGACCAGCAAATCAAAGTCCCAAGGAATCCGGAGAAATCATTTGCAAAAATGAAATCCAGAAATAGAGCTGCAGTTCATCATACCAACATGTGTACGGCTCCAAGTAGATGGAAAACAAAATAAAATAATATTAGGTCTGAAGAACATGCTGCACAGTCTTCTGCTAAATTAGTCTATTTCCTGTTCATCACATACTTGCCAACTCTCCCGGAATGATCGGGAGACTCCCGCATTTTGCGAGAGTCTTCCGGGCTCCCGAACGAGTGTGGCAATCTCCCGAATCTGGATAATTCTGCCCACTTCCTAGTGAAGTGGGCAGAATTAAGTCCCAAGCGCCGCGATTCCCAGAGAATCGCGGCGTTTGGCCCCGCCCCCACTGTCAAATGACGCGTTTTGCGTCATCACGTCATGGGGGCGGGTACAAAATGCCGCCATTTTGGAGCCCCGCCCCCAGTTACGCCCACCTCCTCCGCAGGCTCCTGGATTTGACCAACAGAAAGTTGGTAAGTATGGTTCAGCATAAATACTACATTACTATAATAAGGCTACATTATACAAACACTGTTATTCTGGAATATAACGCATATAAACCAATAAAGTGGCTATACAATTCTGTGCAAAATAATCTTATATCGATGAGCTCTGACATCCAAACTAGGCAATTATAGAGTTATCTAACATGCTAATCCCTGGATACACAGATGCACTGACACGTGTGTAATATCACTGCACACAGCACTTTTCCAGCATAAAGAGTGCATTAGAGTGCAGCTGTAACGCAGCCTTGAGTCTATATATGGTCATGGAATACACAGTGATTTGTAATTTCCTTAAAATCTAAGTATACATTATCAGCTGTATATATTGTTTTGGTATTTCTCTGGTATTGAAGGAAAAACAAACAAACATTCTACCATTGTCAAGATAAGTTAACCCCTTCACTGCTTCAAGAGACAATAGGACTCTCCCTGCAGATATAACATCCTCTATGACTAACTGAAAAACACAATCCTGGGTACCAGGGGAGGTGCGGCTTATTGATGAGAATCACGCCATTTAGCCCTGCCACCACTCAAATACGTGAATCACGGCAGGGGGTGAGGCTACAGTGACACTAAGGCTACGCAGTGGCAACACAACGCCGCCTCCCACAATTGCCTCCTGAGAGACAGTGTAAGCTGGCAAGTATGAGTTATACCCCATAACTGCAAAACACAAGTTTAATTCATCCAGCAGTGCAAAGGATTCTGGGGAGCAAGAAAATATTCACTGATCAGAAAGCACAGAAATGAGGCGGAACTAGTGACATCATGACACATATGTGCGGTATCACAGAGTGTTTGAAAGGCCCTCGGCATTAAGAGCAAAGCGCTCTCCCTCATTCTGGTTCCTACAGACACAGTCAATTTGGTGTCCCTTAGTAAACATGGCCTGGTGATCATCAGACAATATATCCACTACATTACAGCAAAGAAGAAAGAGTCCAGGTATATGGGGAGGGTCTAAAAGAGCATCACTCACACATCATGGCTGTTAGTGGCACAGAGGGACCTTTCTTTGAAGGGGTATATATCATCTGGAGATCACCAGACAATGTAACCACTACTCTTGAGCAATAAAAAAACAAAAACAGCTTACATGAAAATTTAAAGAACAAAGAAAAGAGAGTCAATTTTTAGGACATTTATCTATTCAACAAGGTAAGGTAATCTCTGACATAGAAAAATGTTCCAAACTTTTATTTGGCAAATAATTTGTGATTTTCTGCTATTTTACCATCTTATTTAATCTACTGCACATTCCATAGTAGACCCATATTACACAGCGCTGCACAGTCCAAGCACCACTGGAGCTTACAATTTCCTAACAATTTAGCCAGCAGCCAATTATTCTACCAGTATGTTTTATTGACTGTGGGACGAACCCCACATAAACACATGAAGAACATGCAAACTCGACACAGATACGACCCTGGTGAGAATAGGACATTCTGAGGCAACAGTGTTAATCACTGTGCAACCGTTCTGCCTGAGTTATAAAGAAACCAGTGTTATTTTTGAACCCCCAAAAAATTTAATTTGTATATATTTTATATGACACAAAAGAGTTTACAATTTAATATATATCCTTCAGGTAAGGCGATGCTTTAAACATCTACATATTCATAAAGAGATTTTATTTCCTAGCCAGCACATAAATGCATTTAAAAAAGGTATTTTTTATTTAGCACTCAGGTTTAAGACACACAACATAGGTACAAATGTCAATAAAGCATTGGATTGTATACTTTAACTGTTTGCTTTTTATTGGAAGGAAGATAGATTAGCCTGGACAAAACTGCTTATATACACATAATCAAACCCACTCCTGTGAACATGTTAAAGCATCCATAATGCACACAGAGGAGGCTGCGGGCAATGACAGAGCTCTAGAACTCTGACACTCAGAAGAGCTGAAGCAGCAGAGCTGAAACAACGGCCTCTTCAAACGTCTATTCAAAGTACTTGTTCAAACCTGCATAGCATACCTCCGCTAAACACTACCAGGAAGCATAACAAACATGGGTGAGTGCCTTCAAGAGGAACTGTCACCTCACAGTGGAGGCAGCCATATTGTAGGCTGAGCTAATATTTCAACCTATCAATACACTAAGAACTATGTCACTCTTGCACAGTGAATCGATAGGCCATGCTTACCTACTTTCTGGACCTCCTCCCCGGGAGGTCCTGGTCCAAGTGACTGGGGCGTAACAACACGATTTGTGTCATCACGGCCCACCCTCGCTGCACAATGTCGCAAATCTCATCATCAAGGTCCCACCTACTTCATACTAAATTGTAGCAGGATCTGGGAGAGTGGCCGAATCTACCGAGGGTCCAGACGGCTTCCCTGAGATTCAGGAGTCTCCTGGGCATTCCAGAAGAGTAGGTAAGAATGTGATAGGTTGTATTCTCATGAATGCTGGTTCAGTCCACAGAATAGCTGTGTCCACCGTATAGAGATTACAGGTATACTTCAATACAGATTTAAAGAGAAGTCATGTGGGGGTAGGAGGGGGCGTGGTGACGTCATTGCGTCACCATAGCTCCGCCCCCACCATACAATGACGAAATTGCGGCATCGAATAGCGGGGCGGGGCTTAATTACGTGATTAAGCCCCACCCCACCATTCAATGCTGTGAATTTCGGCGAATCCAGGAGGTTTGCCTACTTTTCTGGAACGACTCCCCAACATTCCGGGAGAGTAAGCAAGTATGATTGAAATAACTTTTTTTTAAATGCATGTGATTATACAGCTCAAGACCTTGGTACCAGAGCTCATGAACATACTGGAACCCAAGAAACCTTTTGTTAGCCTCCTGATGTGCAATTCTAGAAACCCAGTACAGCAGGCTACACAGAGAGGAACCTGTAACACTGCTTAAAAGTGTTTTCTCCAAACAAAATAAATATGTTCTTGAAGAAAGCGGGACATAAGCATATATGGATTGCGTTATAGTTCATTATCCTACGGCTTGAGTGACAAGGGACAACGGCTTTGTGTTCTTCAGCCGCAAATTCTCATTATAAAACAAATAACTGAAGACAGTGGTTTCCATTTAAACACGTTTGTAAATGTGCCCCCTGCTCTCAAAGCATAAACCCTTAAAATATATAATAGAAATGGCATGTAAATATTTGCATCTAATACAATGACCCAACAAAAGCACTAAATGGCCTAAAATAACAATACAGCTTTCTAAAGCTATTTGGCGTTCAGCTGTTAGAACCATACGCTATAAGTCTGTTGATTGAAAGGTCAGTGTGTGTTAAGTATCAGCAAGATGACACTCCCAACTCTTAGAGGAAGACAAAAAATAAAAAAGTATCAGAATTACATTGGAAAGACATTTGCCTTGAATGCTGCTGGGGTTCTGAAACATTCATATGTAATATTAAATTAACTTTGTGTGTAAGAACAGTAGCGTTTATTTTGCTGTTTGCCAGTGTTCTTTTTTGTCATGAACAACATTAAACATAAAAGCCATTCTTTATAGTAATTATACTTGTAACTATTTCCTATTCAGTGTGACATCACTCATGGTTGGAGCAATGACGTACATCATAATTACTCTATTACACTGTATTACAGCCCTGTACTATAGATGTGTGTTGTGTGGTTTATAAAGAAAGTGCACAGAGTGATGTGTATCTATTAGTTGTAATGCTGTTTGCACACTTTACAGTAAGTGAACATTTGCAATCTGATGGGATTTGAGAGCAATTAGACCAATTGCACAGATCCAATCATATTACAATGATACAATAAAATCAGATTGCAGTGAAAGTTTTTACCACATAGTACCCTACAATATAAGTGTCGGTCAGTCAACATGCAAGCAACGAAGGTGGTAATTGATTGTGTAGGTTGGGGCCAGGGACAAACGCAGGATTTGTAGAGGGGGGTTTCCACACCACGCCGCCAGTGGGCGTGGCCAGCGTGCATGGGGGCGTGGCTATAATTTTAGACAGTGCTTGATGCTCTCCAACTCTTCCTATCCCCATAATATACATGGACAATGCTGCATGCACCACTGTTAGGTGCAGCTCTCTCTTTTCAAACAGAGCCATGTGAAGCGGGGGCAGGGTCCAGCCATCTCAATTATACAGTGCCCCAGGCTTGGAACGGGTTTCCAGGCACTAGGGAACCCCACCTCAGTTTCCCTATGGGGGCCTTACACTCTGGTTGGTCCATTTGGACAGACCTAGTAGTCTATCTCAAGTACAATTTAGAACTAAATTCCTCTATGTGAAACAAGGAAGTGATAGATATTGTGGACACTTCCAGATGATATTTGCACTGTCGATCAGTATTCGTGTCGGTGGCATAATAACACATTTATTATAGTGCTTAACAAATATGTGAGGTCATTAACAATATAACCATCTAAATCTTGATTTTGTCAGCTATAAAACTATATTTTCAATTGCTTATTAGGGACTTTCTAAATTAAATTAAATGGTCCTTTTTTCACGTGTTATATGTTTATCAATTTTAAATAGATGAAGCAGAAAACACATGGATAAATGGTAATAGTAGGCCCCATATATCAAAACTCAACTTCTCTATGAAACATTCTTATGAAACATTCTGTTAGATTCATAAACAAAACATTGGCCAGCGAATAAGGAGGATAAACTGTTTTCCTGGAGGTGTCCCCAGGAGGTTCAGTACCGCTCTGGTACTATATTCCAGTTAGGTTTAGAGGCCTGGATGTGCCTTCTTGGTCTGCTCAGAGGGAAGAATTAGGTATAGTTTATCTTTTCCCAAAGCAAACTCTCATTATTCCACATGCTGCAGTTCATCACTATTATAACACAACAACCAACATTTTTAAAAAAAGGCAAAAGCTAGGCAAAAATAAAATACCCCTGCAACAATTTGGTGATTATATATCCTGCCTTACCATCACTGGTTTAAAAGGTGCACAGCTATACTAAAAATACATACTGTATATTCTAATGGTGTATGTATGTCCTGAATGACGTATGCCAATATTGTGGATTACTGTAATCCTATTTATAACAGAGGTCTGAGGACAGGAACCCCTAAACCATACTAGGGGGTTTATTTACTAAGCTGATCTGAGCCAAAAATCTGGAGAAAATAGCTGTTTTCTACGAAGTATTGTCATCACAGCTCTTCTTTTAAGTTATCAAGGGGTTAAAGCAGGAGATTTCTCTTGTCTTAACCTGTTTAACCTGGGTCCCTGCAGTCCCCATAGAGATCATGCTTGCCTACCCTTCCGGAATGTCTGGGAAACTCCTGAATTCTGGGTAGATCTCCCAGGGGGACAGGCAATTCTCCCGCAACCTGACCATCGAGGGCTAGAATGACGCGATTTGGCCCCGCCTCCGCTACAAAATCAGCATTATGTCACAGGGCCGTGGCCAAAGGACGCGATCCACCACGCCCCACCCCCTGAACCCTCCCACCTGGATCTCCCAGACAGCAAAGACCCAGGGTTGGCAAATATGATAGACATCTATGGGGACTGCGATGTGACAGAATTTAACAAGAGATGAAAAGCACGGGCTTTAAAAACTAACTCCATCTGAAGCTGGCATTAGCTTACCTGTTCAATGGAGCCTGGAGTGCCAGTGAATGATAGACACTGGAGAAGACGCTGTTGATGCTTTGCTGGGTCCCATCACTATAAGCATGCTTGATATTAGCCACGCATGCGCAATAGCCACACAGAGGTCAGATACTCCATTTGCTGGCAGTGATAGTTTGCCGGTGAAGCAGTTTTTAGTTAGTTGAGCCCTGGCTTGATAAATACCAGCAGCAGTACATTTTGTATCGTTGCAGTATGCACAACTCTTTGTCTGTTTTACCCAGTATGGTTTATTACTGTGTTTGTCAATTGTAAAGCGCTACAGAACTTGTTGGCACCATAAATGTTGATGACGAAGATGATCCTACCTTTTTACTTTACAAAGTGAACCAGGCTGTTTTACATTGTATCCTTCATTTCTTTTCATCATATAGGTTTCCAAGAAATACTACTTTGTAGCATCAGTTTATTGGTACGGGCCACAGGAAAATAACATGTTCTATATGATTGGGGTAGCTCATATAGGCACAACAGTAGCTTAAGTGATAATTACAACTCGGTCAACAGGATAAATGTGTGTTAATTAGAAACGTTTTACAAGTGTGACCTGTTGGCAGCCCTCTTGGACTGATCTCCAGACTCAGCAGGAACATTCAGATTCACCACAGCAGTTCCCAGTAAGAGCTCTGGCGAGTCTAGATTTCCCTGTAGGATAGCTTTTGATATTTGGCTCTGTGGAGTTTAAATAAACCAACACAAACAATAATTGTGCTGAATTTCTATATGAAATAACAAGTCCATAGCTGGCACTTCTGAATGTTTTGAAAGGGTTGTCTTGTTAAAGTTGACCTGCCACTCACACATGGTTGAAGCACCCATTTTCTGGGCTACACTAATATTCACAAGACTGTAGCGTAACCTCATTAGGAACCAGTGCCTTAAGGATAAGTTAGGCCTCATGAATTGCATATAGTGCCTCAGTGATGTCAATTCATAGACTGCATACTGAACCAGTGCATAGAAATGATACATAGAGGACACTGTAAATAGATCACAGTTCACCTTTAAAAACACAGCAGTGTAATAAATAAAAACTTATTATAGTGGACATGTATGAAAGCATGTAAAATATATAAAAGTTGAGCTATTAACACAAAACCTCAGCTGTAAAGACAATTGGGAAACTTATGTATAAAACAAGTCATAATAGTTACAGTAATAACTGTAAGACAATAAAATGTTGCAACACATTTAAAATGGATAATTTTATTCAGGTTAGCTTTGAGAATGCCCCTGGTGGAGAAGTGAACATCAGTTCAGATACTAGTTAGGAGAGTTGTACGAAATGCAGAATATAAGCTCCAATGGGGCAGGGACTGATGTGAGTGCGTTCTCTGTACAGCGCTGCGGAATCAGTGGCGCTATATAAATAAATGGTGATGATGAAATGGGCAGGGCTAGGGCAACCTGTAGCCACTTGGAGCATAAGGGTTTGTACACACAGGGAATGATAAATGTTGCTAGTTAAAGCATAGGCAAAACCATCTCAAAGCTTTCCTGCAGTGCAGCATACTATGTACTTATGTAAGCATTCTCACAGTACGCCATTGTATGTTACAACTTCTGAACACTTCGGCAACGTCAAAATTGATGCAAAGCTAAGCTAGCACTTGTCAGAAAGTGTACATTCATTTACATTACTTTTTGGACTACAGAGATCAAACACTTTAAGAACGCACCTTGAACGCCTTAAATAGACACCCTGGTGTACGACACTTTAGAGTGTTCACAGCAATGCATGTCCATACGTAGCCACATTTGAAAGTAGTAGCTGAACCAGCATATGTATCCGATCTGATCATGTGATCTAACAACAGCATAGAACAGATATGACACTCTTGACAAACTGGTGCGGGAAGACTGTGGTGCCAAACACACATCCTATATGGAATACAGTTCCTACATCCAACTTGTTACCATCAGTACAGAAATCAGAAATAAAATGGACTGAACTCTTCTTGAACTTCTCAGGGTCTTATTTACAAAAGATGCCTAAGGCTGGTATTACCATGGCCCATATTCTACAGACCTATATAGGAATAGTAAGACTAGCTAAATTAATAACGATGTTCACACTCATGTAGTCATATCTTTCCATGTGCTTTGAGGCGTAATTTGCAGTATAGATGCGGACTGGGACAAACAATTAAAAATGAGCAAACATGCCTTCATTAAAATAAAAAAAGGAAAAAAAGACTTCATTACTGGTGGTTGCTATAAAACTAATTAACTAAACAATTTGGGGATTGAATACCAGAATTGTAATGTTTAAGTCCTCCGCGGAGTGGTGTTTTACAATTAAAAAAAAAAAGAAAAAGAAAAAAGAAGAAGATGTGTTAAGCTAACAACTTTTCAGGAAAGAAAGTGTTGAATTAGCATGTGAATGATCAATGTGTTACTTTATCACATTAGTCAGGCATTGCTAAGGTTATTTGAAGCTTAGATGTAAGGGTCAAATGTGTCTTATTTGCATGAATAGACCTGACTATGCAACCAGTGTACAATTATTTCCGCAGCCCATTGTTCTTACATTGTTACGCCTTGTCTCTTGTACTTCCAGCAGGAATGTATCAGTGAAGATTCATCTGGATATTGTCAATTTGTGTCCCATTAATGAACCATGCCTTGTGTTGTTTAGGTTTAAAACCAGAACGACAGGCTTGGGGAATGTGCAAATAGATTACGAAACTTTTAAAATATTTTTTGCTACAGTTAATTCTGTGTAATATAGCTGTGTGACAGTTATTTTTCCTATGCTATTTATAACAGGTATTTTTAGCAAAGCAGCGAAACAGTGACAATGTCATCCAGGTAAATGTCTGCACCCGTAATATGCTCTATATTTTAACTCATCAATTCCTCAAATGCAGCTGCAAACATCATTGGTGAGGACAAGGTTACCAATATTGGTAAATTAACTGTTATGAGACTAACTTTTACACTGACTTTACATATAACGGGCCTGATTCAACTTTAAGCGCAACCTGCACGTAACTTGCGTTTAAAAAACAAGCACGGAACTTGAGCTTATTTTGGGACGCGTTCAAATATAAGCGGATCTCAATATACGTTTCCATTTGAATCTGGGTATAAATACTCTCTAAGGGCTAGATTTACTAAGCTGCGGGTTTGAAAAAGTGGGGATGTTTCCTATAGCAACCAATCAGATTCTAGCTGTCATTTTGTAGAAGGTACTAAATAAATGAAAGCTAGAATCTGATTGGTTGCTATAGGCAACATCCCCACTTTTTCAAACCCGCAGCTTAGTAAATCTAGCCCTAAGTGTTACTTGCTGTATGTAGACAGACGAACATACTGCAGGATACACACATATGCAACATAAAGTCCCATCAGAACGCATGCAAAAAATAAATAAATAATAAAACAAAATGTACAATACTATAATTATTAATAAAAATATTTATAAAAAATATTTTTTAACAGTAAATATATAAATCAGAATGTTCTTAATGCATACTATACATGCACTGCATTTTTATAGTCTATCTTAATTGCATATACATGTTCTGTGCTATCTAGTGGCATGCATAAATGTAGTTAACACAAAGATGATGTCGTGACAGTCATCACTATCAGTCAGCACTTACACCAGCTCTGCAGCTGGTGCAAATGATACAGATAAACAACACGTAGTGCGTGAAACACAGGACTTGAAATGGCCACATGTGCGTCAGAATGCACTCGACACACCCTTACTGTACATTGCCGATGTTATCCGCCCCATCCCTCCCCCATTCCGCCCTTCAAGCTGTAGGAAGTCGTGTCATTTGCGTTCAGACATGAATTGCATGCACTTGTGTTCAATGGCGTAAGGTCCGTTTCTGAGCATAAGCAGAGCTATTTCACACAAGATATGGCACACAGACCAAGTAACACACACACTGGCTATAACACACATACTATTTAGATAGATAGATAGAGAGATAGATAAATTGGGAGCTCTTTGGGACAGAAATTCGCTCCTGTCTGAAAGTATTGGTAATCCTGTGACAACTGGGGTAATTAAAGCTCACACATACAGCTCACATGTATTGATCTCACTGAGGACGGAGCAGGTCTTATTACTTCTTAGCAATTACATTTGCAGACAAATGAAAATGTAAAATAAACAGCAATGTTACATAATAAGTAAAAGGTATCCCACAGCCTGCCGAAATTGCATCTGTGGGTTTGTAATCAGACATGTGAGCCATGACAAAAGTCTGCCACAATGCAGGCAGGTAGTTCTGTAAATCTTACAATAGGAAGTATTTGTGGCATGTGTACCTAGGAATAAATAGGCTATCCCCTTTACCACACATGTCTCAATCCCATGGCACAGAAAAGGCTTAATCTTTCTGTTCTTCCTCTCCCAATTTGTCCTGTCTGGGCAGGTTTTTTATTGTAGGCCATAAAGGAACTCTATAGGGGGTACCCTGGGAACATAAGTCATTAGCTTACAAAGAAAAAACTAAAACTTGTGAATAGATTGGGTGTTCGTAATGAATCCGTAAGGAAAAGAACAAAAACATGGAGAGAAATAAGTGAAAACAAGCAAGCTATATATAGCTCTTAAATGGGCAATGGTTATAACAAGCAAAAATCAATCAAAGCTCTCTGTGCAACAATCCCTGTTTTCTTACAATAAATTTACAGACCCACTAGAGCAGAACAGACGTCAAATACAAAGCTAAGAAAAACCAAGTAACTAATTAAAGTCTGATTTTCCACTACAAGAACAAAATTTGTCTTTACTTAACACCTTCAGTTCTTTAGAGTCCGGCAGCCTGGACAGTTCAATGCAAGTCAAGGCTCTCAGGGGACGGCCTGCACACACAATCAATACTTACAGGTCACATCAGACTGCCTTATGCAGAGGAATTACATGACTTATGCTCAAAATAAATGTACACACTTCGTCATAACACATTTACGTTTTGTGATCTTTAATAAAACAACAGGAACAACAATTACGGAACTCCGCAGGAGGCTGACAAATGACACCACAAACCGGGGATACTGTCAGCCATAAAGATTGTCAGAGCCACCTGTTCAAAACATTAAATGTGCCTGCTCACCAGGGACACTTGACCACTGTCTATTGCCTTGGTAGCAGAGTGTTCTAATTATATTATGTAATGTACAAACTTCAATAAAAAGCTGCACAAAATATTTGTTCTCACCAAACCCGGTAAGATTGTTATTGATATATTCAGCGGAACATTTCACATTGTTTTAAAGCCTGCAAAGGCAAAATCATCATCACTTATTTATATAGCGCCAGCGAATTCCGTAGCGCTTTACAAAATAACTGGGTTCCTTCTTATATTCTTTATTTCTGCCAGTTCTAAAAGAAGAATGTTAATACTGGTAACATTGTGAAAATTTATCTTTTATATGATAAAAGTTAAATTCTAAGTTTAGCTCACTTTTAAATTATTTTATGCCTGTTCCACGACACTTTTTTTTTTTTTTAAATATATTTTGTATTCAATTTTTGTCAGAGAGAAACGGTACAGCATATGGTATGGTAATACAACTCATAACAGTACTAACAACAAGAGTTTATAATACAGGTAGGAAATAGAACTCGGAACCACTACAGAAGGAATGGTCCTCAAGTGTAGTCACATATGGGTAGACGTGTGTCAATAGTATAATAGTTATGAGATATCCGGGGTGCCAGGACGGGAAGACGGAGAGGGGGAGAGGAAGAAGAAATATCAGACGATGAAAACAGAGAGGAGGAGGATAGTGAGGGGGAGAGGAGGGTATTTTAGTAGAGGGAAGAACAGAGAAGGAGGAAGGGAAAACAGGTCCTAGCGAGATTCAGCTCAAAAATATACTGAAAAATCTATTTTTACATTTTTTAAGAAGAGGAATGTGTAGCTGAGAAATAATCCTGCCACCTATGCCATGTGGAGAGAAATTTGTAAGGGCGATCATTAACTATACTAGCTGTTCCACGACACTTTAAGGCAGTGTACAATTCCACACAGTATACATATAGCTACGGTGCAAAATGAAGAAAAAAAAATCTAATTTGGTTTAACTTCTATATAATACCTTCTATCCATGAGCCTATTATGTGAAGACTTAAACAGCTAATTAAATAGCTAATTACCATGTATCGTTCTCAGTCTGTACCTGACAATATAATGCAATAAAGCACAGCATTCAGATCAAACACAGGAAGAACTCTCTTCTTGACAGTAAAACGTGAACTTTTGGTATTTGGAAATCTTAGCAGATGCAGCCCTTGAGTTTAATGTAATTAGGTGGGCGATATTCAATTTACAGTATCCACAAGTAATGATGATTAAATTGTTGTGAAAAAGCAGTCGGTAAGCAGAAGATAGCGCCATTGTAATTACATCCCATTCTCAAAATGTGCCTAGCGCTGTGAACTTCAGGAGTTTCAAGTAAATGAAGGGCAAGCCATAAAACCAGTGGTATAGAGTTTAGAATACTGCACTATTAAACATAATGAAAGAGCATATGCTGAGAAAAACACAGGAAAAAGAACGGGTACTATAAAACTTACCACAGGTATTAGCATTGTAGTCGTTTCCTTCTGAGAAATCCATTAAAAATCACATTGGGACGTTTTCTCCTGTATCCATATCCCTCTATCCATTTTTTATACACATACACACGCACGTAATCCTCTATGCCAGAAAAAATAAAACCTCCATCTCTGCTAGAGTAACGTTAAGAGCTTGATCCTTTTTCTGTTGTTCCTAAGCAGGCGATATCAGCTATGAATATTAAAAGCGTTTCCTACATGTGCCGCAGATTAGCTAGGTCAGCCCTCCACGTGGACCAACGTGAAGAATAAACAAATACCCATGATCGCAGCAGCTGCACTGATCGGCCTGCGGAAAATGTATTCAAGCATTATGAAGGGAACGATTTTTAACGCTGCCACTTGAAGCTTTGCCTCCCACACCTGAATAGGACGAGCACTTAGAGGGGATGAGAAGGATGCTTGCCCACACTAAGTCTTCCATTATGCAAGGGGTTTTTTTTTTTTTCAGCTGGAAAAGGATAGCTAGAACCTCTCTGGCCTGAAAGTCAAAAGTCTTGTCATAATACATTAGTAACACATCTCTGCTCAGGTTTCATTGAGCAAAATTCAGCACGAAATAAAAAAAAAAAAAAAAAGTTTAACCTCTGTGCTGCCAAAGTAGGCCCAAAAAAAATACTGCTTGGGTTCACGTTTTTAAGAAGCAGAATATAAATAGTGCAAGTATAAAGGGACATTTTTTCAATAGGCCCTTTACTCCGATGCTAAAAAATACTATTACAATGAGCGATACTCAACAGCTCTGGTGATACTGACCCGGCGCGTTAAGGGTTAATTTACCACTTCCCCAGGGTAATCTCTGCAGATATCCACAAGCGCGATGTACCTGGGAGATCACATTCTAACTTTTGTAAAAAAAAAAATTGGGGGTGGCCTAGCTCTTTCAGAAAATCTAGGTGTGCGCCCTAGGAGGGACATGACATCAGGGGAGGGCTGGCAAATTTAAGCCTGGGGAAATTTTAACCTGGGGGGAAAGACTCGGCTCTCCAGCCTATTAGGAACATTTTAAAGGAAAAAAATGCAGTCGGCCCAGTGACCCAGTCCAAGGCAGCCCCACTATGGGACCGGCCCGGGGGGCAAATGCCCTCCATCCCCGCCAGCCCCTGCATGGCATGCACCCACATAATGTGACTGACCCGCCATGCCCCCTCTTCGTATGCAACTTAGAATGGGTCCAATGTTGCTAGGCATAGAAATTGTATATATGCAGTGGCTGAATGATGCAGGGAATTATTTTGATTTGATTTTTTCAATTACGGTTTTGGCTAAAAACGCATGCAGAATAAAGAGGTAGAACTTGATGGTCATGTATCCAGGTTTTGAATCTAACTAAAGAGGTGATTCCGAGAGGTTATCAGTTCTGCAGTGTTTTCCCCACTACAGTTGCCCTTGTCTTCACTCTGGGGATCTGTCTGGTCAGCCAGTAAGGGACCAGAAATAGGGAGATGTATTTGGTAATTCCACATTTCAAGCTGCACAGAATGTATAGACTATAGACAGAGCTGGGATGGCCATCAGGTCATTCTGTACTGTGGGAGAGAAGTCTTAGCAGAATAAAAATGGGGATCTGTACAGAACACTTACCACAACATTATGACAAAAAACTGCTAAATGTAACTGCTGTGCCCTCTCCCACTTAGAATGTAAGCTCTCTAATGAGCACGGTCCTCCATACCCTTTGTTGTCATGTCTGCGTTTCTTTTGTATACCTTGTATGTCCCTGTTTTATGTATGGCCTGTTTTCCCTACTGTACGGAGCTGCGGAACACAGTGGCACCTTACAAATCTACAATAATAATAATAATAATAATAATAATAATAATAATAATAATACATTATGTGCCCAATGAGGGGAATTATTCTTGGAACAGTTTCAAAATTGTTGGGTTGCTTTTCACTAATTATTTTATACTACGTTTTAGGGTTAGATTTACTAAGCTGCGGGTTTGAAAAAGTGGGGATGTTACCTATAGCAACCAATCAGATTCTAGCTTTCATTTATTTAGTACATTCTACAAAATGACAGCTAGAATCTGATTGGTTGCTATAGGCAACATCCCCACTTTTTCAAACCCGCAGCTTAGTAAATCTAGCCCTTTAGTCTTTATAGTGAACTGTTAGTACCCATCCTCAACCATATTGGTCCATTTAGTGTGGGTAATAATTTAAAGCAGCCTCTGCTAAAAGTATATGTGATGGAAATTATAATATAAATATGTCAGCATTGACCCAAAAGGAAAACAAAAAATAAAAATATATTAGAAAAGCAATAATTTTATTCTTCTAATCTTTTTCGTTATACGGTAATAATTCCAGTAGTCTTCGCTTAAAACAAAAAGACAAGAGCAATAACCATTTTGGTTACATCTCAGGCTCTTATTGCTCCAGCTCTCCTGTCAATTCCGGAAAAATTTACGGTGATAGCTAGCAGCACTTGCTGCCTTGATTGGATGCTAATTTCTCTAAAGTCACAGGACAAAAGGAATTAGCAACATATCTTGTTACATTTACCGTTTGGCTGTGCATCTGCATGTCTATTGAGTAGTCACAACTGAAACTGATCGATTAAGAAGTGAGGTCCCCCTTAGGACAATGTACATACTGCCATTGCACTGTTATTATTGCATGTTAAAATGCAATTAAAAGCGCATGGAAACCACAATGCATTTATGCATTAACAATGTGCTCCCAGTAACACGAATGAAAGATGGTGATGGTGAACATGGATACAGTAAAAATGCAAATATGTACGTTCTAACCTGGTACAATGGTTTTTAATTTCACATTCGTTTACATGTACTTAATTTGCATTAGACGTGTATCTTCAATGCGAAGACTTGAGGGAGCGGCTGCTTTAACGGTCAACATGTAATATATAGTCGTTAGGGCATTATTGGAAAACTGCACAAACCTCAGTTGATTGTTATCGTTAACCTTCAATGCTTTCTTTTTTTATTCACTTAAGTTTATTGGGTGTGCATCTCCAGTTTTCAATTTTAGGAACAGAATTTAATAAACAGATGCACTTGTAGATCTAGGTGGCAAAACCCTGGTTTGAGGTGAATGTCCCACCATTCAAGACTTGTGTCTGGACTGCTGGGCAGATTGTAAGTATGTCCCTGTAACCTGATGTACAATAAAAATGGTCTTTTTAGGGGAGGGGAGTGAGAAGCTACTAGCCCACACTGTTGTGTAGCATGGGCGCTCTCTACAGTGGCGCACGCAGGGGGGGTTTCTGGGTCTCCAGAAACCCCTCCCCTCTGCTAACGAAGTGCCCCACATAGCGGCACTGTACTATACAGCACCGGCGCGGACGCTTCTTTGGCAGTGCCGCGGCTGCTGTATAGTACAGTGCTGCTGAAACAGTGCTGCTGCGCATGTGCGGGTGCATGCGCAGCAGCTCTATCTTTTTTTTTTTTGTTCCGGTGGGGAGGAAACCCCGCTCCCCCCCCCCCCTAACAATCCTGCATGCGCCCCTGCTCTAATCGGAACACTCCAGTTTGAAAAGGAATGATATAGGACTAAAGCTGATGCGGGGTCAAGGATATTTCTACCAATGGACGAAAACATAGTTTCATTATAGACTGAATTCAATAAATACCCACAAACAACCATTTCCAGGAAAGCAAAAGAATCTAACACTTGCAGTTAACTGTCAACTGTGCTTAATTGCATTTAAAGTGGTTTTTAAAGCTGAAAGCAAAATATGTTACTATATTGTAGTGAAGGCTGCACTGTCTGACATTCTTCCAGCACCAGAACAGATCTGTTTACTTATTTAGAAGTTGTTCCTTGCACACAGCCATGACCAATAAAACCACTGTTAGACCTCATACCTACTGACATCAGTTCATCTCTTGTACTAGCTTCTTTAATGCTGGTATAAACGCAAAAAAACAAAAACAATGTTTCCAAATACATCATTCCCAATCGTGATGTTACTCACATTTGGGAGCTTAACAGTTTTCTGAATACTGCCTGCTCCATTCAACACACTTTAAATGCTTTAAGGTCAATGGAATAACCTTCAATGACCTCTAAATCACGTAACACTACCGGCATTGAAGACACTGCTGCTCTCTAATAATGAGTTTTGTCTCATTAAATTAATCCACAATTAGACATTAAAATGTTATGAGAAAGATTTGTTTAATCTGGAGATTTAGAAACAGGAGAGCTTCCTGATCCTTTCTAACAAGTCTAATTACCACGTATGGCTTATATCCATAAATAAGGTTTGTTATCTCTTGTGAGAGGCAGTATCTTATAGTGGGGAGCACATGCGAGGAGAGGGGGCTGGGAGTTAGACAGTGGGTGCAATGGCAGAAATATTTTATAAGAAATACAGCAAACTGCAGCAATATGGATAAAACCAAATAAACAAATACTTGACAGAGAACATAGTACAGCACTAAGTTGTCTATATATTATTGTCTGATGGTGACCATCATTATCCTTCTCAACAAATTGCAGCGCTAAATAATTAATTACCGCCACTATTTACCCTGCCAGGGCTGCCCCGACATAAATTGACCAATGCTGTCGTCCCAATTGAGGTCTATGGAGACAACGGTAAGCACTGGCAATTGGGTTAAGGCTGGAGCTCCAGCATTAACCGTTAGCTATTTAGCATTGAAAGAGCCCTTTGATGGCATTTACGCTGGCATTTTGGCTCTTCACCGCTTGTTAAATAGACTCCTTTGTATCAAAACACAGCCAATATTTTCAGATATTCCATTTTACCAGTGATTGCATTACACAGTCACTACATCCATGGCGTTCCGTAGGGTATTTGTGAATTCACATTTTGCAGAGTTACTTCATTCTAAATGTAGTGTGGTGGGGTCAGAACTGGAAACAGTTAAGGTCAAATTCCGTGTGTGCAAAATTGTGCCGCAAAAGGTAAATATTTTCCGTAACAGTGCGAAAGTGATCACTTAACTCTTAATTCTATGAATAGTGAAAAAAAAATGCTAGAATCATGTTGAGAAGATAAAGCAAAAGTTTGTGCTTAAAAAAATAAATAATAAAAATAAAAAATCAGGGTGTACATTCCCCCCATAAAAATCAGTTTGCTTATACAATATTGGTTTTATTTCCTACATGTTTTATTAGTGATAGAGCTTATTTAAAGGAAATTCAAGTAAAACAAATATGCTGCATAGATGATATTTGAAATATAATTTCCATAGACACTTTGTGGGTGGGAAGGTGAATGCAAACATGTCAACCGCGGTGCGATCCAAGCAGGGTCACTAAAATCTCAATCATTACATAATTATAGCCTCATAGTTTTGATTTAATTATTGCTTAATAAAATATTAACTTACAACAGATGTTGGGAGCTGCTTTATACAGACAAACACACACTATATAATAAACATAAAAAATAGGTGCTCTTGCAGGGCAGATCTTTAAAACCTAGGGCTGCCCATTGAAATTAGGAATAATTATGATACAGCCCAGAGCAACCAGATGCTATATTCCATAAGTCCAACTACAAAATACTGCTAAAAGGCGATATCTCAGGGGCGCACGGAGGATTGTCGGGGGGGGGGGGGGTTTCTCCCCGCCGACCCAAAAAAAACCCAAAAAAGAAAACCAGGAGAGAGCTGCTGCGCATGCACAGCAGCTCCGTTTCGCCAGCGCTGTTCTAAACAGCAGCCACGGCGCTGTCTAAGAAGCGTCTGCGGCGGTGCTGTATACAATACAGCACCGCCGCGGACGCTTTTTTGACAGCGCCGCGGCTGCTGTATAGGACAGTGGCCACTTAGTTAGTGCAGGGGGGGTTTCTAGAGACTCAGAAACCCCCCCTGCATGCGCCACTGTATCTGGTTGTTTTGGATGACAACACCATCAAGACTCGTTGCACCATGTGCTTACATTAGCCCCAGTTATTAAATATAAATACGGTTTGGTGAGCATGACGGTCTATCAAGCAGTAACCCCATTATAAAGGAAATAATGTATCTTGCAATTCCCAGTCTTTGAATACACAAGGTCTCTTGCACCTACAAGCGTACTCTATTACAAGAATCATGCAATGAACAAAAGCGGAACACATGAAGGGGAAAAGTACGCCATTAACTTGATTTGTACGCAGCTGTAATTACCCCATTGACTCTTCAATTAGAGAATTTTGCTGGGAATAATTGATTTTTGTTGATGACCTTTAAACTTCAACCTTCCTAAAGCAGCGGCAGTCCATTTTTATCCGGATTCCATTTCTCTGCATCAGCGGGCGGCACATCATTGACTTTTAACTTTTGCAAAAGTTTATAATTAAAAAAAAATACTAATTAAAAGGAAAGTTGTTAACATTCCCGCTGAAATAATGACATTCCATAGGGTATTGGTTTGTTGGTGATTCAGCTGTGTACTATGTCAACTAGTAGACACGTTACTTCATCGGACACCTAAATACGCCGAAGATTTGTACTGCAAAATAAAATGGCGTTTGAGCTGGTTTTGCATGTAGTTATTTTAAAGAAAAGCAAGATACTCAATGGAAAGCAGACTTTTCCAGGATTGTAGTTTTTTTTTAAATTAAAGTGGGCTTCCACCCACTGATAACTTTAATTCATTTGTGGGTAGCCCATAGCCGAATGCAACTTCTACTTAATCATACTTGCCTTCTTTTTATACCTTGCATGGAATCAAGTCACCCTGGCCTCCCCCACATCGCAAGAAGATCGGACGGGATCTGGGAGGGTGGCTGACTGTTTCGGGAGTCCTGGAGAACTAGCTGAAATTCGGGAGTCTCCAGGACATTCCAGGAGAGTAGGGAAGTATGTACTATTTCTCAGGATAGCGATAACAGAATAAAATGAATGGAAAAAAAATGCTTTATTCTTATTTTCCATTGAGTAATGCTATTTATTTTTAAAAAAAATGTAAGTTTTGTCTTACAAATATTTTTTATTTTATTTTTTTCTACAAAGTAGAACTGAAAGCCTTAGTTTAAACATTCAAGCGTGAGCCGGTTAGACAGGTCACACATATTCCCCTAGACTTACCGGCGAATAGGTAAGTTAACCCTTGCCGAAGCTCCTTAGTATCGCTGGGCTGTCCCAGTGATGTTTTCTTAGTAACGGCAATAACAAGATATAAAATAAAAAAAATCAGCCTTATCGCCACGCAATAATAATAAATTGACCCCTTTGGGTTAATACGATCCAGCAAAGCTGACTAGTCTTGCTGATTGAACAGAAATCAATAATTGTATTTAATGACTTTATAAAGAAAATAAATGACCCTTGCATTCTTAATGGATTAATGTCGGCGTGTTGTACGCATCACATAATGCTGACACAGTACCGTGTAAAGTGGTGTCACGTTTCATGCGAGTGCCTTCAAACCCTTTCAGAGGGAAATTACGTTTTAATGCCATTTGAGATGTCATTATTGAGAGGATTTCTGCAATCCCATTTTATAAAGCTGAAAACACGCTCCGAACTGTTACAACATGATCTTGTCATTGACATATGCACCAGCAGGGTCACGTTTTTCTAAATGTTCCAAAAGAATTAAGTCCCAGACAAATATGTACACATTAAATGCATACGAAATTAGCCATTTATGGTATAATTTAAAACACGCTGAAGGCTTTCTTTCTTTTTTTTTTTATTACAATCACTTTTTGCTTTGGCCGCTGACAGCTAAGCATTTTACTAGATGAAGAAAACAGCTTATGACAAACATCCAAATAAAAGTGTGTAATGTGGTGAAAATGTAATGAGCAGTACATTAATAAAGTATTAAAGTAAAGCTACTTTTGTTGAACATGTAACAAAATATTTATTGTCAGACTTGACATGCTAAAGTACCAAAGTAGACCATTTAGGGCGTATTCAATTGTTCGGCGTGACCGCCGAAAAACGAGCGCTCGAAAAACATTACCGTTAATACGGTA
This sequence comes from Mixophyes fleayi, assembly GCF_038048845.1. NCBI lineage: Eukaryota > Metazoa > Chordata > Amphibia > Anura > Limnodynastidae > Mixophyes > Mixophyes fleayi. The sequence goes on from NC_134402.1 coordinate 78,110,186, forward strand.
ATTACTCGCTGAATTTCATCTCGCAGCTCCCTGAGCTGCGAGCTGAAATCCAGCGAGTAAATTACCGTATTAATGGTATTTACGCGCACATTACCGTTGTAACGGTAATATTTTTCGAGCGCTCGTTTTTCGGGGATCTCGCTAACAATTGAATACCCCCCTTTTGTGTGATAATGTAAATTAAAGCTTCATTTTAAATGCAATTTTTAGTGCTTGCTATATTAAATAAATGACTGCCCGAGCCACATTTACCTCAAAATGAAATTATTTACAGTTTTTCCATGTGAAAATTTCACTTGTAGTTGAGAATTAAACTGGGCTAATTTTGTGGACTGAACCATATTCAGCCTATCAATTTGTGCCAACTAATGCAGTAACTTTTGTTCTAACTATTGCAGACCTTAAAAACAGCAATGCCACAAAGAAGTTTTATTATTCTATTCTTTATATAGCTAGAAGTTCCTGTTAACTGTGCATCTGAATGAATCTGTCATTTTTAGCTGTACTTCTACAAATCATTATACACTATTCCAAAATCTTTCTGGAGATTGTAAAAAATATGGCTGCACCTTGTGACTTTGGTTGCAATGCTAGTCCATGGCGCTTTGCAGAATTATAACTCATTAACAGCATGCTGAAGAAACAAACCAAGGAAGATGGTAAATGCCAAACATTCTTATATTCAGCTATGGTGATTTATGTTATAAAAAAGCATCTATTCTTTTCCTGGGATTGCGGCTTTAACTGGTGTACAAGAGTGGGTTCACTAGTTGATACACTTAGTTGTAGAGTAGTTAAACATTTATGTTTTCTTTGCATTTCTGATTATGGTTTTTCTTGCACCTAAACATTGACGTAATAAATGTGTGTTGCATTACGGGCAGACAGCAGAGTTGGGCTACATGACCCTTCTTCCTAGCAAGACAGGTGAAGGAGAGCACCAAAAGTATGTTTGATCTCTTACCCCAAAACTACTCAAAAGATTAAATAAACTTAAATAGCCTAACAAATACATATTTATTATTTTACAGTAAGCATGAATTAACTACATTTTTGTCATGCTGTGTATTTGTAACAGAAATTAAACATTTTAGCCATTTACCTTTAAACAGCTTCATCCCTTTCCCCTCACCCAGCATCTACTGCTATGCTATGGCATCCTAAGTGTGGGATTTCGATTGATAGCAGTGAAATAGTTAACCATGCCTACCACATGGGAATGTATATATAGACAAGACAATGTTATGTTAACACTCTAGGGAGAATATGCATACTTTGGGGAAGGGTATGTTTTCTACTAATTTGCTGCTCTCTGTCATGTTCCTTGTCACACCTACATATGATTGGCAGGAGACCTACGGTAGATGATAAAGGGATTATGGGTAAGAGAAGAGAAATAATGGCAAATACCCCAAATTGGAGATCTCTGCAAGCAGACATATTAGCACTAGCGATGCTCAGGTTCAGTTTTTCTGAAAACCGAGCCCCCCCGAACTTAGGGGATCCGAGTAGGCTCGCGAGCCAGCTCGTTACTTTTGCGCGTCCTCTGATGTAAATTGAGGCAAAACATCATTGTTGCGTTGTCGGATCTTTCGGGTTTTGGATTCCATAAGTACCTCCCTCCCCAGGAGATCCAGCGCCAATGCTCACACAGAAACAGGGGTAGCAGTGTTCTTGTCACTCTCCAGTGCCATTACTCAGTGCCATTGCTCACACAGAAACAGGGGTAGCAGTGTTCTTGTCACTCTCCAGTGCCATTACTCAGTGCCATTGCTCACACAGAAACAGGAGGGGTAGCAGTGTTCTTGTCACTCTCCAGTGCCATTACTCAGTGCCATTGCTCACACAGAAACAGGAGGGGTAGCAGTGTTCTTGTCACTTGACAAAATTTGACTGGAAATGATTGGAAATTAATGTTATTGAGGTTAATAATAATGTAGGGATAAAAAACATCCAAATTATTTGATTTTAGAGAAAAAAAAATTGGGATCCAAAACCAAAACACGCGAGGGCGGTTTTGCCAAAACCAAAACATAAAGTTAATCCAGATCCAAAACATTAACCATAACACAGGGGTCAGTGAGCATATCTAATTAGCACCCTCACAGAAACCAGGTAAAGGAATATGTTTATACTTGTATCCATTAATAACTTACATTAGGCAATGAAAGATCCCAATGTTGTCTCTAGGTAATGACGAGAGGTCCACCTTAATGTGTAACTTAATATTGTCTTGACTAATCGTAGTTACTTAATAAAAAAACCTTTGCTCACAGACCCTGTTCTCATATTTCTAACTCATTACCTTGTCCTTGTAATGTTATTCACACAGTATAACACTCTGTATAAGTAGTGTACAAATGCAAATAAAACTATATAATCATGAAAGTAAGCCGATGTACAGATTTATTTTTAATATCACTTCATGCTTTCAAAAACTACTAGACATGTTGTATAGCAAACTATTTCCTTCTGTTGTGTTCAATACAGTAAAATCAAGAGAATACATAAAGTCAATGCCATAATGCTTTAAGGTACACAACTTCTACACTGGTGAGAGAAGGTTATGACCATGTTTCATTTTACCCTGTTACTACTAAATCAAGCTAATCTGAGGTCTAGTGACCACATTGCTTTGACAGTGTTCTCCCCAGAAAATGTTGCCATCCGGGTGGCATTAAGAAGTAGCCGGGTGGGGTCAATGTTTGATACCCCAAAACCTGAGTACCCTGGGGTGTATCTATATGTTTTTAATTTGTTAATGTAATTTGTTAATTGTTATAAGTGTTTATAAAGATTTAAAAAAAATAATAATTCATGAGGGAGAAGTGACAGTTGGGAGTGGTTGGTGGTTGCCGGGGGTGACTGTCGGGAGTGGTTGGTGGTTGCCTGGGGTGACAGTTGGGAGTGGTTGGTGGATGCCGGGGTGACAGTTGGGAGTGGTTGGTGGTTGCCAGGGGTGACAGTTGGGAGTAGTTGGTGGTTGCCGGGGGTGACAGTTGGGAGTGGTTGGTGGTTGCGGGGGGTGACAGTTGGGAGTAGTTGGTGGTTGCCGGGGGTGACAGTTGGGAGTGGTTGGTGGTTGCCGGGGGTGACAGTTGGGAGTGGTTGGTGGTTGCCTGGGGTGACAGTTGGGAGTGGTTGGTGGTTGCCTGGGGTGACAGTTGGGAGTGGTTGGTGGTTGCCAGGGGTGACAGGGAGAGAGGAGTGTGATACTCAGGACCGCTGAGATGTGGAAGGCTCCTCCTCCAGTTTGTTTTTGTAGAATGCGATGATTAAACTCTCTATATCCAGCAACTGAAAATCATTTTCGATTCCAGCTTTGTCCGCCATGCACTGAAGACACCATTTTACTCTGTATATATCATTGTTCTTGCAATACACCGGTGTCCACAAAGCAGGAGTGGAACAGAGAAAACTTTGGTTTATTTTTATTGCAAACTTTCATCCATTGGTGGTGAAGGAGGCAGGAAAGCCTTCCAACAATCTGAGTATTCCTCTTCCACGGCCCTTGGCGGGAGGATTTGGAGTCCTCTCACACTGTCCTCAGTACATAGCACAGTCTCTGCTGTGTGTGTACTCACAGATCTCTCTACTGCTTAGTAATTTTCAGCACTTTCCTTTTTCCTCACGCCTCTCTTTTGCGCACTTCTTCTCTTCTTACACTTTCTTCACTTTTAATCTGCTTATATATCACTTTGTCCAATTCTCATTCTGTTCCTATCTTTTCACTCTCCGTTTATCAGACACAGAGATCACCCTCGGCAACCACCAACCACTCCCAACTGTCACTTCTCCCTCAGGAATTATTTTTTTATATAAATCTTTATAAACACTTATAACAATTAACAAATTAAGTTAACAAATTAAAAACATATAGATACACCCCAGGGTATTCAGGTTTTGGGATATCACAAATGTAATAGATCGCAATAATAATAAAGTGTTGGAAGTTATTGCCGACACTTATTTATAAAGAGTCTGGAGGTTATGGCCTGCTTGCTGGCTGCTCTGGACACACTTATTTCTCTGCCTGCCAGGACTCAGGCTGGTGGTCAGCAGTCTAACACACTCTGCCGACTGCAGCGCTCACACAGTGCTTACTACAATATTATAAACAATGGTTTGTCCTGTTATAATAGGAATCCTTCCGGTGACAAGTAAAATCAGCCGGGTGGAGCGCCCAGGAAATAGCTGCTGGGGAGAACTCTGTTCAACAATAACTTGGTTGGAACCTCTAGGACAAAAACTTTGGTTCTGCTCTTCGTGGGGTAGCCAATTTTGCCTCAGTCATACAAAATCTGAGGACCAAGGAAAAAACAAAGAATAGTTCTTGGTACTTATGCGGTTGGAAAGTGTTACAAACCCATTGAAAGACTTTGTACATCAAACCATGGATTAAACACACACATCACTCCAAGAGGAAGATGTTCAACACTAATATTTATTATTAGTGAGAAAAGTCCATGGCCGGCGAAAAACGGGTGTTTAAGATCCGCTAAAGATAAGTTTCCCCATGAGCTTCATCCTAACTGTGAAGAGTGACGGAAGTATTGTGGACCCAAACTGCTCACAAACCTTGCAAGCAACAAATTCCAGATCGCACTACTGTACAATTTTAGCGTATCCATCTTTCATATGAACCTTAAGACAGCATTCCCCGTAGACACGAAGAGCCCCCAGCTTTCAGTCGTGGCTGAGAGCCAAACTATGGAGCTCCGATAAAAACCGGCTACACGGGACTACCGCCAGTGCTCACATGTAGGGAGTGGTGGCTATGGTGATTTTATAACTCTAAACAGGAGTGCAGCTTTAACAGAATGTGGGCCCTGAGTCACAATAGCTTTTCTAAACACATAACCTTTTGGATTCTAGAATGGCTGAGTCAAGTCAAACTGAAATGTTGTGGAATAATTTCAAGCTAAGAGTTTTTGCAAGTCAGTCCAAAAATATGAAGAGTAATGGGCTACAATAACTCCAAGCCAATTAATCTGATTCACTTACAGGTGCTGGACTGGACATCCTACCTTCATCTAAATCCACTGTTTCCAACACAGACAATTGTCCATGGATAAACGAGCTCAATAAAGACAAAAAAGTAATATTGTAGCTGTGTTATTGGATTAATCTGCTTCTGTTAATAACATAAATAAAGATCAAATTTTGAGAAAAGTCAGAAAGCAGCAGTAAACTGTTCATTAAACTGTCTCTCATAACTACATGACGTTCCCTTATGGTGACATTGGCATGAATGGGCAAAGTTAATTTTATGTGTTGATTTTATTTTTTACTGCAGCTATCAAGTTAATAATAAAGTGATAAGCAACATGTACTGTTTTTATACAGCTACATCCCCTACTTCTTTGTTTATCTGTACAGATGGAAAAAATATGGGTTATGACAGGATAAATCAGCCGAAGCTCCTTTTAATACTCCAGCCCATGGTAACGGTTTAATTAGGAACATCTTGGCGCAGATGCTGATCTATGTGTCAGTCTATCCCAGCAGAGAACAGTACACAATCCATCTTTGTTTTATTGCACTACATGAAGAAAGTATCCAGGGGACTGAGCACAGTGTTGCGAGGAGTTGTGTGTGTGATATGGGAGTACGTTAATCAGTAATAATCCTTGCAACTGACGCGGAACACGTCCGAGGACAAGGACGAGTGCAAACATATCAGAAGGAATACAAATAGGACAAAAATGACAATAGATTAGCACAGTTTGATAAATAGCACAGTTGGATAAAGATATCATAACGGATGTGCCCTATATATAAAATGTGTATAGTGCAAACTTTACATGTTACCATCACCCTGATTTTCAAAACTGGTTAACAGAGAAATCAGCAAATACTGTTTACAGCCGAATGATATTTAGGCATATAAAATAAATGGCTATATGTGGCCATCCAGATATAGCACAATGTCTTACTGGGTTGTGACGCAGAGCCGTTCCTACAAATGCCATTTCATTGTTATACTTCAACTGTATTGGTTAGACACTTGTTAATTAACTTAAACAACAATTGTTTTTACCACTAATTATATTAAGTGTAAAAATGGACAAAGCAATTAAATTGCAAAGTTTGTCAACATAAAACACAATTAACAGAAAACTATGACTTACACCAGAGATGGACAACCATGATACATTCGGATGCCGCATGGTGCAGCCTTTAAACCTTTAAAAGGGTCACACATTACCGTTAATCTCAGTAATAAGTTAAAACAATACATTTAATTAAAGAAACACGTGTGTAATAACATATCAGCAGACATTTTAAACAAGTGTTACAGACAAACTGACAGTACAGCAAGAAGGAGCTACTGGTAAGTGCTCGGAGGGCCATATGCGGCCCTAGGGCCACTTGTTGCTCATCACTGACTTACACATTTCTATACATTTTCCATTAGATGGAAATATGCTGCTTACAGATTGTTACATACATTTTACTCCTTGCTGCATTCATAAATGTACCAAACCCAGCAGAACCATATGATTATAGTATTTAGCTACGATACACCCCCCAAGGGAGGATGGTGCTGGGGTGAATGTTCCCACCCTCAGGGAGACAAGTATTTAATACAGCATTTTTGTACTTGTAACGTGGCACAAGTTATAAATGTTAAATATTGCTAAAACGAACTATCCATGGGCATTTCCAAAATGAACAGGGTCTTACAGTGGATTGGTTGTAAACTCTCCAACCAGCCACTTTTATTTCCAATTAAGCACAAGAGCCATATCAAAGTCAGTTTTTATTAGCCACTTATTTGAATCATGGGGTTTAAGTTGTCAGATTCACACAGAGCTGACCACCCTTCTGCATCCATCAAAAGCTACTTTACACATCCAGCACATTTCTGAAAAGGGCAGCACACTCAAAGTCCAAGTGATTTATACCGAAGAGGCAAGTCAGTTTGTGTGACGCTCTCTCATCATTTCATGACTCTCCACAGACTCCTAGCTTGTGAGTGAAATATTTATTACCACAACCCCTTCCCTGCTGTAGAGAGGATATCTACAAAGAGTTAGGCCATCTTCTGTAGCAACCATAGCTCACACAGTATTTATTGTTCCAATTATGGAACAGGGATAACCGTTTTAAAGAGAATCTTTAAAGTGATTTTAAAAATATATATTGGAGTATGGCATTGTCGCTTATGACTAATTTATGCCAGTCACCCTGGTTCTGATCTTCCATGTATGTCCAGGCTCTGCAAAGTATTAGCATCAGGGGACCACTCCAAACTGGTTAAATATTTGGAGAACGATGTTAAGCATAACTGAGTATAACTAACTGAGTATACACCTTTGCCACTGAACCAGTCAACAGTTTCATACACATGTCTGTAACGTTGAAAGTTACCATTGTACATATAGCAATAGGGGAGAAGATACAATAAATGAAGAATAACATATAGTGGACAGTCAGCAGCAATGATGTTTTTGTGAGTGTGTTTGTGTGCTTGCTAAATAAAATAAGTCAAAGGAATTTAAGAAAGATTGTTAGATCCTTGTGAGTAGACAATGTAATGAACTCTTCACTTACAGGAAGAAGAATAAAACACATTAGAAAAATCACCAGGGTGGCAAAGTAAAAAATCCCATTCATGCTGCTATTTATTGGAATTGATATATTCACTTCAGCACTACATAATTACATTTAGAAAATCACAGTGACTGTAAAAAAACAGATAGTCCAATTTCCAAGAGTAGCATTCTATTCACCGCCATCCTTTGTATACTATATTTAGTCAATAAATCGGAGTACAGGAATAGCGCCGGAGTTGTTTGTCCCATATATTTCACCACTCCCCTGAGAAAGGGAACAACCTACACAAATTTCTGATGGAAAATCTTCAAGGAGAACTTAAAGTACATTCTCCTGAGGCTCGTTCCAGAAATGTAGGTTTTGGTTCCACATCCTTGAACATTCACATCCAGCCTTTAGAGGCCACAAGGACGTCATGAGACAAAGTATGTAAATATAGGGACAGTTAAAAAAAACATGACATGAATCCCATTTGGAGGATTAGCAGCCAAGTTGTCAAAATGTCTTTAGTATAATGTTGTGGGCGTATTAAATTGCCCGTCAACGACACAAAGCGCAGGCAGACATATTGTGGGCTGACCAGACGTCTCTGCAGTTTGTATAAAAGTAGAATTGTATATTAATTATCTCTAAAGACCACATATAGAAATAGTTTTACTTTGTTAAATGTAAAAGATCCATAAGGTCTTCCTTTTTTTTTTTTTTTTAATTATACCCATATGTATTTATAATCAGTGCCTAAATATACTCCCTAGTAGGGTATATCCAAGATAACCTGAGGTGAGGTTAAATCTTTCCTCTGTCTGAGTTAGTGAGCGGGCACTGTATAGGAGTCACAGGTACAGTGCCCTCTGCTGGTGATGGCATCTTCAGCTCCCACTACTGTAGTTTCCACAGGCTGCATGTGCACCGCTCAGCCGTACCCAGACGCCTATTCTGATCCCTGCTCAACAGAGAAGGGATACAGAGGCTAACAGGGAGGACACCCTGCTCTGGGCTTACCTGCCGACCCTGAAGGCCCGCCCCAAAAAACAAACCAATTGTGCCAATGTCAGCACAAAAGGAGGACATATCCACTAAGCACAAATTAAACAATATTTTAACTTTGTGATGAAAGACTGCCATCAAATTATTTGTGTTCTTTCTACACTCAAACAACTCTCTGACCCCTGACCAACACTGCTGTGTGAATGGATCATATAGCGCACTAAGCACTTTCTACCCTTACTAATCTGGCTGGACCAATATGTACTATTTAGCACTTAACGTCATGTCTCAAACTCCCATTGTCCTATAGTAAGTAACTTGTCAGCAGACCCTTCTACCTCTCTGTATGTCTGTAATACCCAGTCTCATTTTATTACAGTGCTTGCTCCCAGTTGTGACTGTAATACGCTGGAGCTATACAAATAAAAGTTAATGATAAAAATAGTAATATCTTATCGATGAATAACACTACATTTTAGTGAAATAAGAATCCAGTCTTTTGCTGGCCCCATGTGTCACATGGCAGATTTGCCTCTATGATCCATGTGGCCACACGTGTTGGGCTTAATTGCTCAAGTGGTCAGAAATAACAATTGTAACACAGACGGCTCCATACAAGGGCATCGGCTAATGACTGTCCATATATGGTGAGTTATCAACATGTCTGAAAAGTCAAATTAGTTTGAAGACAGGAGGGTGTATCCCAGATTGCCCAATGAATGTTTTTCTTCAACAACAGAGAAACTGGATATTATGTTTTCAGTTTTCTATAAGTCTTATAGTATTTTCAAAACAGGGGAACAACATTTCCCAATGAATTTAATGGGTCACAGTTGTATCTCGTTGAACAATGCATTCAAAATCACTAGCATGATATCAACTACCTAAATGACATTGTCACCCACAATAATAGATCCAGAAGGTAATATCATATATTTTTACAAGAAACCAACATTAACTGCCCTGAGCCAAAGTCATTGATTACAGAATGAATGAATGAATGACCAATGAAATATCAAATGAGCTTTTCAAAGACACACTGAAAAATGAACAAACAGCAAAACAAATGGAGTAAATTTATAATAGCAGTAACTGCCTATGAATTGAAGACTGCCTGTCCTGTATGGCTTTATTTTATTTTTTGGAAGCAGTTCAGTAACATTGTTCTAGTTACTGGAAAAACAAAACAGAGATGTAGTATTACATGTCTGGTAAGTAATCTACTGGCACAGCTATAGTTAAACCTCATCCCACAGAAACATGCTGTGTGCAGAGTACAGTATTTTCCTTATAAAATATTAAACAGTTCAGCTCAGCCACAGAATGAGGTAAGACGACTTCTCTTTCAAGTCTATACTTGTGAGAAATCATGTATTTCAGGTTAAAAAACGACTTTGTAGGATAAATCTCAGTTTATTGTCCTTCAGAGTTTAAGAAGCATAAGGCTAGAAAATAAAACGGAGGACTCCTTGATGTTGGAATTTCAGTAATGTGATTTAGCAAAGTCAAGCACTTAAGTACTAGTTCATTGGCTCCTTTCATAGCACACCATAATAACATAACATTGTTGGAAGTTAATAGAAAACAGGCAGAAAGAATCACCTCGGATACATGGCACCGAGTGTCTCTTGACATGGTTAATCGCTGCGAGCATACCAACGACACTTTACTTTGTGCTTTCCTGAGATATAGTCTGTAAATACCATTGCTGGTCTGTTGACAGACGTGTGTTTACTATGTTCAGCACAGTCATATAGCATGTTGTGCGTACAAAGTCTATTTGTACAAAGGCTTTCACTCATTAGCTGGATAACATATTCCCTGAGTGCCTGGAAGTTCACCTTTATAACCTTTTCTTCTGTTACAAGATGCTTACAATATTCCTTGACTTGTGATCTGAGCCAAAGAGACACACAGGAACCGGCCTTGTGGAGAAGGGGCACGGACCACCTAGATACCAAGTTCATTCACTTCTTTAGATTGAAAGTAAACTTCTGCCAGACCGACTCCTACAAGTAGTTGGGAATGATTTTCAGTTGCTGAGCACTTTTATATATTTTTTCTGCACCGTACAAGATCTACGGGTGTTTCTTTCTAAAGGCACATCCATTCTTCTTAGAAGTAATCATGGAGCTGTCATTTGTGAATTGCAAATGTGTGAGGACAACGAGATGCTGACAAGACAGTGTTTCTGTAGAAAAGAAAAACATGTATTGTTCACAGGGAACAAATAAATCTTTTCACTCACTGCATTGTTGTGAAAGCATCCAGCAATAGCAGAACAATTTTGGGCTCCAGCTCCACAAGTGTGGGTGGGTGTCCAGGCTCCCCTATGACGATACACGCAGCGCAAGACTAAGAGACGGCTTTGTTTTAAAATAAAAATACCTGTGATTATCACAACGACAGTATAAAGCAGTCTGATGTTTATACAGTTTATATTGGCAATAGGATTTCATTTAAATAAAATATCTATAAAAATGTAACATTTAGGTGCATAGTTGGGGCAGCACGGTGGCTTAGTGGTTAGCACTTCTGTCTCACAGCACTGGTGTCATGAGTTCAATTCCCGACCATGGCCTTATCTGTGTGGAGTTTGTATGTTCCCCCCATGTTTGCGTGGATTTCCTCCTGGTGCTCCGGTTTCCTCCCACACTCCAAAAACATACTGGTAGGTTAATTGGCTGCTATCAAAAATGACCCTAGTCTCTCTCTCTCTGTCTGTGTGTATGTTAGGGAATTTAGACTGTAAGCTCCAATGGGGGCAGGGACTGATGTGAATGAGTTCTCTGTACAGCGCTGCGGAATCTGAGGCGCTATATAAATAAATGGTGATGATGATGATAGTTGGAAGTAAAATTACTTTAATATTACCATATGTACTGCATTCATTATAATCTGTACTTCACATTCTCAGCGAAGGGTAGAACCATGAGAGCCATCACAATTCGGGCTCTACCCACCATGACCCAGAATCTGCATTCTGGTATCATCCAGGTCTGGATCCTTGGAGAATTCCACATGTTAATTCATTTGAAGGTAGGTTTTCGGCCGACAAATGAATGGTTAACAGTATCAAGGTAGCCCCATATATTTCAGCTAGTTGTGGTATGGGAACTCTGTTAAAAATGTAATGTACTCTTTTAAAAAAACTCCACATTAAACAGTGAGACGCAAAGTTAAAGGATCCCGTTATGTAGAATGTATTACTGTAAGAAGGATCCCGTCAGGATCTGTCGCTAGTACACCTAAGGTGAAGTGTACATATTATACATAGACTCCAAGAGAATTGTGCCCCTACTGGTCACACCGACATGAACATGGTAGTGTTATTTCCCTTTAGGAAGCATTAACTATTACAAAAAAGCAATGACACCTCTGGTGTATAAATCAAATATATATATATAGGTTTTGTTTTTTTAAAAAGAGTATGCTTCAGTATACTTTCCCTTTAACTTATTGTTTGTGAGACCTGTTTCGACTTTGGAAACTTACATATTTTTGTCTTCTTTAATTTTGAGCTGTTGGGGGGCAGCCAGGGTGTTGTAATACTCTAATGGTGAATCCTGCCTGCCTCTGTGATGTTGTAAATCTCCAAATGCAACCGCTACTGATTGAGGCTAAATCTTCGTGACAAAGCCACATGGTTAATTAAGGCTGGTAGGTACAAAGGTCATTAAATCATTAATCATATATAAGCTCTTAAATCTGCTTTCATTTTTCTGCAAATCAATTTAATTTCAGCTTTACTTTTTCGCAGTTTTACTTCAGATGCAAAATAAAAAGAAGCTGCCATAAAAATGTATCTGCAAAATGATTTCAGATAAAGTTGTGATCATGTTGGGGAAGGCGGGTGTTCTACACCCCATAACTCCTCTATTCAGGTGATTCATGGATTAAGACAATTGTCCTTCCTTAGTCTGGAATGGATGATTAGATATTCTCCACATAAAATGCAAATTCAATATCCTACATCTCAAGGTATAGAGCATTTTACAGATATTTTTCTGATTGTTATTTGCAAGTCTTTAAAAATGCCAGCTTGAATTTGAGGTATTGCAGACCTTTAAATCTGTGGAAACTTTAAGGTGGACTCGCTGCTCGCACACACTGGAGGCAGCCATTTTGTTTGCTGAAACAATATTCATGAGGATGTAGCCTATGAATTCACTAGGAACCAGTATCTCAAGAATACTAGTCAGGCTTCATTAATATTAGGCAGTGCCTCAGTGGTTTCATTGGTGCATAGCCAACTTATAGGAAGCAATCTGGTTTAAATCTCAAAATAGATTCCTCTCCTGTAGGTCACATTTTTGTTTTCTTTTAGAATTTATAATTCTTAAAATAGGCTACAAGTTTAGTTCTCGGCTGTACAAAATATTACTGAAAGCATTACAAGTCGTAACTTCGTACATTTCCCGATTGTAGGGGACAGTCCATCATTCCGACAGTCAGGACCCTCTGACCCAGTTGCTGGAACTGTTGGGAGATATATCCTGCTAACCTCAGTCAGTTCTGCGCGATGCTGAAAGAAGGCCGTTACCACGCCCTTCTTAGGTGTGCAGTATAGCGCATTCAGCGTCCCTCTACCTAGACATTAATCTTTTTTTATCTTTAAAATAAAACAGATTTTATTTTAATAAAAAATAAATTATATTTCAAACTAAAACAAAATTACCATCCTGTAAATCTAGTATTTCTCACTTTGCAAGAACCACAGCCCCATGACCTATGTGTACTAGAGAGGCTCTGTAAATGTTAAGAGTCAAGTGTATGCTAACCGCTGATGGGAAAATGATACTGGCATTATGATGGAGTAGAGCGTTAACCGTCAGACAGGCTAAGATATAATTTTCCGATGTATTGCTGACAAAGAGAGAAAAGATATGCTGACTTCATCAATAAGTTACACGCAATACTGAAGGAGCAACTTGATCTCCTTTAACATGCTGTAATGCAAACACAGCCTTCTCACAACACTTTAGAATTCCAATAGTAATGTACGGGGGATGTATTCTAGACATGCAAGGCAGATCTTGGTGATACATACAAGCCAAATCCGCTCACGGCAAATCGTTTATCTTGACACCCATCTGAATCCTGACCTGGCTCACAGGGGCCTGGACGGATAGAGGGCACGTAACATGAAATAGTCTTATGTTTTACAGATTTTGGACCTATTACCACACCACAAATCTTACTGAAACTGCTCCAAAAACAATAAAAAATGCAATGTAAAATATCAGATTACGGATGTCTGGATATATCAGTAAGGTAATGGTTACTAGGGAATAGGAAATGCAGACTTTTGAATGAATATTATGAAATGTATTTTTATTTCCGATTAGTTTTACAAGCCACGTATAGGAATGTGTGCTATTACTGGGCAGCGTGTCAGAAGCCATGTAACAAAGAGTTCTGCATAATAGGTTTAGACTTGCCCCGGAAAATCTGCATATAAGATAGTGGGAACCAAATAAAGCAATATACCCTTTAAGTTGTTATTGCTGCTTGGAAATGTCTTTTATATAAAGTATTTTACATATAGTGTGGCCACTACAGGCAGCGTTTCTATGGAGTTTATATGGTAGCTCATATTTTGTCAGCAGAGTAAGAAATATGGAACCCCACTTATAGTGGTAAGATGGAAGAAAGCACATAGCATTCATTTCACCTTCACCTCCAGAATGCACGTGTATTTGTGTCATCTATGAGACTTAGTCATGATAGCTTATCCCTTACAATTATACAGAATGATGCAGCATTAAGTAAGTTTCAATAACTTTATTTAAAAGTATCATATTGATACAACCCTATTTGTTCATAAGCAACATTATAAAACTCAGTGTGATGTCACAATCTTGTCTTCTTAATCATGTTAAAAGAGAAATCCAATATCTAGAGCACTCCGAACCAAGCAGTTGAGCCTGTGTGCCTGGACTCCAGATTAGTCAAGCCACATTTGGTGAATATCTTGGTAACGGCAATATGAATGGCATTAGAGACGAGAAGATGGCAAAAGGAAATTATAAGATAATTTTATATAGATTAATAAGTAATCAGAACTAAATGGCTGCAATGACACAAGTGTATGGAACACTATGTTAACATATGGTTACATTACATGGTCACTTTAAATATAGATAGACAATTATAGAATTGTTTTAAGGTAAGCTCATATTTGACAACTTTCCCGGAATGTCCGGGAGACTCTCAAATACTAGGTAGGTCTCCTGGACTCCCAGGAGAGTAGGGCATCCTCCCACATCTGCCCATTGCTCAGGGAAGTGGGCAGGATTACAGCCACCAGGACGCGATTCTCAGGGAAGCCAAAAATGACACTATTTGACAAGCCCCACCCCCTCCCGGGAACTCCTAGTGCTCCAATATTACAATGACACCAGCAGCCAGTCATTAAATGTTCTAGGATAGGTTTCTATCCAACTACAACCAAAACATACTAGTAGGTTAATTGGCTGCTATCAAAATTGACCCTGTCTGTCTGTCTGTCTGTCTGTCTATCTGTCTGTGTGTGTGTGTGTGTGTGTATGTGTTAGGGAATTTAGACTGTAAGCTCCAATGGGGCAGGGACTGATGTGAATGAGTTCTCTGTACAGCGCTGCGGAATCAGTAGCGCTTTATAAATAAATGATGAGGATGATGATAGATGGAGCTCCATTATTTTAGGCACATGGCTCGACCCTCTAGCCGCATCTATGTGAATGGTCTCTGCTAAAGAGGCGCTTCCTGTGGATTGCTGTTATTTGGAAGAGAGTTTGAGGAAAACTTCCAGTCTTCTGTCCGGTTCTATCTGACCTGCTCATTCATGGCACAATGTCTTCTCTTTACTCAGCTCTCAGATGGAAAGCGAATAAAGTTACAAACAAAGGTGTTAGTACTAAAATGGCCCAAAAGAGCCACATGGATCGACACAACAGCCCTGATACGTACAGGAGATAGAAATAAATATCTGATATTCTTATTTTTCTTACTGTTAATCACAAACCAAAATAAGAGAAAAACGCTGAATATTTTTTTTTTGCTGGTAGTAAGAAATATATGGGTAAAACATCATTAGTTTCCTAAGCTCAGGAGGCTCAGGTGCAGACCACTAGCAGTCTGCAGGCGAGGCAAACCAATGTTCTTGCACTGCAACTATTTCATCATAGCACAGCAATCAGACAGCCTATGGCGAAGCTGTATCTGTCACACAAAGCCACCATTTGATGAAGGACATCGACAGTTGTGCACAACCAGTAGATCATAATAGGTAGTGACAGCCTCTCACAAAAGCTTGCATAAAAATGTGTAGCTGCACCACTCTTCAGATAACAAAAAAAGACAAATAAAATAGTAAAAACATTATTGGTTTTTTTTTGTCGCCTGAGAAACCGTAAATACTTGTTTTTTTTTTGTATTTATATTGCTTCTCAAATGAGTAGAGCAAAGCAATAACACAGACAAATTAAACATGTACAGTACATTCAGTGGAGTAAACTAAAACGTGTACAATGCAAATATAAAAAAGTAGAAATTGTATTCCCTAATCTGATATTTCACATACCAATCTACTTATGTCACTACGACAATACATCTCATAGATATGTCTCCAAATGCAGTTACAACAGCTGCGGCTATTGACAATTTCATTAAATAAAAAAAAAAAAAAAGGTGACAACCAGCATTTTGTACTAACATGATAGCTGCCAATATACCAAGACCAAACTAAACATACAAACAGTAGCAACAGATTGTAAGTAAAGGTTTAACATCCATACACACAAAGCACTCGGAGGTATGACACATTTTTACCTGGGGATGGATATTAACTTTCTACATGACACCCTATAGGGGGAATTCAATTGTAAAAGAATTCCGCGCAAGGTGCCTTTGGAACAGGTACGGTAGTAACGCTCATTTATGCTCGCGCCCCATAGAGGTGCCTCAGAATATTACAGCCAATTGAATCTGCCCCTATATCTCACACACAATTTAATTTGCCATCGTTTTTGTTGAGTTGTCTGTGGATTGTTCACTGTCTCACACACAAAAAATCTCTATTTCACAAATATACTTGTTGATTGGTTCCAACATTCTCCATTTCGTTCGACTCTGCTTTAAAGCAATGGAAGACGACACAGAACTACTGTCCTAGCTCCATGTCAATCTATATATCTACAATTCTGTGGTCTACAAGAAAGTAATGAACATAACTGAGCCAGAAATCACTAAAAAACAAAATACCATATCTGCATATCCCAAAATAAAACATTAAATGTTGATTCCTCAGGCCCGGAACATTAAGGAGAGCAAGGCAAAAAAAGAAAAAAAAAAGAGTAAATGTTCTCCGGGACAAACCATGTCACAATGCAAGGGGTGCAAATTTGTTTATTATTTTTCACATAAGTTAAATACTGGCTGTTTTTTCATCTTGAACACAAATACTTGATAGCTTTATTTTTACACTGAAATTTAAAAGTTGATTTAGGACATGCACTACCCCAACTCAACTATAAATCTGTCTCCACATTTTGAATTTACCTCCCCCTCCAATGCAACATGGTTTTGCCCAGGTGCGAAGTTACTTCTTTTTTATGCTTTACATTCCTTAATGTCTCAGGCCCCTTGTGTGTAAAGCACCCACTGTAGAGTTTTTGTTAAAATGTCCATTCCTCTGTAAAATGGCCTCCTGTAAGCAGCGAGTGATGTATTGCAGTACAATGGTGATATCCTAAGGGATAAAGGAAATTAAATAGATCACATTCTTCTGCAATATCCAGTTGAGGTTTCCAAAAGGATGAGAAGGGAACACATAAATAAATAAATGTTGCATATAATGCAAACCTGTCATGAGGCAAATGCTGGCTACCAGCGAGCAGGGTGAGGCTTTTTTTTTTGAAAGCTCCAAGCTAAAAATATCATATTAGTCTGCACCAGTATAACAGAGTATGAAGTAGACCAGAGCATGTATTTGTTGCTGTTAACAATTCCTTGGAGAAGATTTTAGGAAGCCTCACAGCTAAAATCTGTAATCAATTTGCTTTAGATCTGAGCTTTGTTTAAATAACTTTATAAAGTGAATTTGAAAACAGTCTTGTTGTGGTTTCAGGTGGAAAACTTCTTATGATTGTTTGTAAACTAGTAAGAGAAGACTGACTCCCTGCTATGAATATGTGCGCTCTTGGGAAGGGACAGGCTGCCGACAGCATTCCAAGGAAAAGTGGAGGTGTTGCCCATAGCAACCAGATCCTAGCTTTCATCCTCTAGAATGTACTAGACAATGACAGCAACAATTCTGTGGGCAACACCCCCACTTTTCCATTTTAGAAGGTTTGAAAAACCAACCCCCAAATATATATATAAATATATATATATATATATATATATATATATATATATATACACACACACACACACACACACATATATATATATATATTAGCATTAGATGGCGCGATAAAGTTGTAGTGCATGTTCTGGATTTTAACAGCTCCTTTATTGATTGAAACTAGCAGTATTGTACAATCTACATACAACTTCCTATTTATGTGATAGGAAACAGTTATACCTCTAATGCTACCTATTCTTAATAATCATCATCATCATCATTTATATAGCGCCAACATATCCTGTAGCACAGTAAGGGTTATCTTATTGATAACCTTTACTGATTCATTCTACACGAGAATGAATACAAAACAAACAGTTGCTTTTGTGAAACTTTGTCCACAATTTCTCTAGTGTAGTCTACAGTTTTATGTTTTTATCAAATTGACATTTAAGTGACCCTCACTTAATGATTTGCAGAGTTTGCCACATAAATGACAAAAACTTATATAATAAAAAACTGATTTATGTACGATGAATGAAAAACTAAAGAGACTGATATAATCAGCAACTTGGATACATTAACATATAAGAATTTTGGTACCAATGGTCAGGGGCGGGCTTGCCCGGGGGGCAGGGGTGCATTGGTCCCCCGGGCCGCTCGGTTTCAGCTCTGTTAGGGCCGGCCGGAAGGCCGGCTGGCTGCCACTCAGATGGAAAATCTCCGGATTTTGATTGCCGGCCGCGTCATTGGACGCGGCCGCATCACGTGTCATGAGATGCGGCCGCCTGTGTGCCCCCCGGGCTGTACTAAGCCAGCCCGCGCCTGCCAATGGTATACACAGAAAGTCTCAGACATTAGTGAATTTTGTTAATTTTAAAATTGCTGATGACACATATATAATCACCATCACCATCCAGACATGAATGGTATCATGGATTCATAGCCGAGGTCATGAATTGTATGCGTCCTAAAAATAACATTCCATAATACTTTCTATTGTTTTCAGGTATGTATAAATCATGTGTAATATAGTAAAAATATGAAAAACTATTAACTAGTTAATGTTATCCATACTTGCCAACTCTCCCGGAATTCGGGAGTTTCCCGGACATTGGGGAGAGTAGGGCAGTCTTCCGCATCTAGTGAAGTGGGCAGAATTAAAGCAAAAATGACGCAATTCTCACGGAATAGCGGCATTCTGGCCCTACTCCCCGCTGCAAAATGACGCATTTGTGTCATTTGTGTCATTATGTCACATATGCAGGGCCAAAATGACGTGATTCACCAAGCCCCGCCCCCGCCATTTCCCAACAACTACTTCCTGAAGTTGGCAAGTATGATGTTATCAATCTACATTTAATTTTCCTAAAGTAAAAGCATCCATCTATTGCTTATTTTCTTGTACATGACTTCAGTTTGACAATTTAGCAGATGGACCTGACAGTCTCTATTTAAAAAAAACCCTCAAGATAATCCATACATGCCAACCTGTTGAAGCTGGCTTCCGGGAGCTGGGGGAGAAAGAGGTGGGCGTGTGGGGGCGGGACTTGAAAAACTTGTCATGGGCAGCACAGTGGCCTAGTGGTTAGCACTTCTGCCTCACAGCACTGGGGTCATGAGTTCGATTCCCGACCATGGCCTTATCTGTGTGGAGTTCTCCCTGTGTTTGCGTGGGTTTCCTCCGGGTGCTCCGGTTTCCTCCCACACTCCAAAAACATACTGCTAGGTTAATTGGCTGCTATTAAAATTGACCCTAGCCTCTGTCTGTTTGTCTCCCTGTCTGTCTATCTCCCTCTTTGTCTGTCTGTGTCTGTGTGAGTGTGTGTCTATATTAGGGAATTTAGACTGTAAGCTCCAATGGGGCAGGAACTGATGTGAATGAGTTCTCTGTACAGCGCTGCGGAATTAGTGGCGCTATATAAATAAATGATGATGATTTTGGCCCTGCCCCCACTATAAAATGCTGTAATTCACTGCATTGAATAGCGGGGACGGTGTTTAATGACGCGATTAAGCCCCACCTCCGATATTTAATGCCATTAATTTCGGCATTTTTTTAGGATCTGGGAGTAGTGCTTAGTCTTCCGGGAGTCTGGGAGGACTCCCCGAAATTCTGGGAGAGTAGGAAAGTATGAGATAATCCCATCAATGTGGCTATGGGGACAGAACAAATTTCCCACCACTGTAGGTGTATGTCACCATTAGAGCCGTATACGACATCAAGGAGTTAAGTGCTTGATAGCTTTAGTAAATATATCCAAAGATCTAGGGACCATATAGAAAGTCAATGAGGGGTAAAAGGCAAACACTGGGCACCTATTGGTAGGTGACACATTTCTACTACCTTGCTGGTATCACAGACAACACTATTCTATTCAAATCTGTTCTGGATGTGAAATGAATTTATATTTGTTTGGAAACAGTAGCACATAATAGTTTGCCCATAATAACTAGAATATAAACTGCATTCATATAAAATGTTAATCAACTGTAATCCTATTATTTAGCGAGAATATACTCTGCCAATTAATACATAAATAAAAAGATTCTCGACACAGAATTAATGTAGACACAGCAATTGTTGAGCTTTCTGAAAATAAAAAAGCAACACTAGAGATGTTAGAAAAACAAGTTAATTAGCTTATTTCATTTAAAGATAAAGATTTATAGTGAGGAAACATTGGACACTGAGAACGGAGCTTTCTTCTCTCCATAGCGAGTATTTACATTTATTATTTGTTATTTATTTAGATCTGTGAAGTTTAACTACATGTGCAATCAGTAAATATAAAAAGCTCTCCGACCCCACTGAAACATGCCTAAAGTGATAAAGCCAAAAGGAACAACTAAAATCAAATATTAAAACATAAGGTGGAATTCTGCTGTCTTAAAAAGGGTGTTCAGCATTCAGAGGTATTCTGTACATAAGCTCTCTGTGCTAAGCATGCAATTTTCTATCGTACAGGTTTACAGCACTATCCTGTACTGATTGCAAATGATATTTTAATATATTTAGGAATCCAAGTTTCTTTTTATTTTTTAACTGTACTTTTTTTAACTAATGAAACATTGGACCCAGAGGAATAACTAATCTGGGCCCTATAGGAAAATTGTGATGGGGCCCTTAATGCAGCATCTTATATCATATGAATTACAATATCTGCTCCATCCCCAGCCAGTATCAGTGTGCCTTAGTAGTAGTGATCTGGCACATTAGTCCTATAATATGCAGTTACTGTATCCTCATTTTCCAAATCATAATGGCTTGGAGAAATATGCCCTTTAAAGCACGTTGTTTCCTGTGGGACTGGGACCCATAGTACTCGCATAGACTGCTATCACTATGGTTATGTCCTTGTATGGACCGCAGCGTACAGGGTACACACACAGTACGTGCAATTATGGTGTATTTTCTCTTACTTGCAATATTAGATGGTATACATGGGGTTTTGAAACAATGCCATGGGGTATATTTACTAAACTGCGAGCTTGACAACGTGGAGATGTTGCCTAGAGCAACCAATCAGATTCTAGTTATCATTTATTTAGTACATTCTACAAAACGACAGCTAGAATCTGATTGGTTGCTATATGCAACATCTCCGCTTTTTAAAACCCGCAGTTTAGTAAATATACCCGTTTCTAAACGCTGCTAAGTTTTGCTTAAAATGAGATTTCAGTATTTTAGAAAGAGCAATGATTCCTCATACTGCAGATTGTATTATATGGACATTGCTGTAAGACATGGATGTAACCCGTAGCCTGAGAACATATCAGATGTGAATACCCGCAGATTACTCTGTGCTCTTGTTTTAGTGAGAAGGTGGTTAATTAACATTGGTAAATGGACAACCAGAATTGATCAGTCTGTGACAAGTCTTTCTATAAATAATACTGCTCTCGTCTCTGTGAAGGTATTGATGACATGATTGATTAAAAAGACAAAGGCATCTGTGTCTACCTCATGATTAGAGATTTGACACCTTCAGACGCCTCTCCACTATTTTGTTTTTACGTGCGTCTCTAAACATAGAAACAGGAGCTCCATTTAACAGTAGATGTATCCCGCCGGTTCCAGTTGACCTTTGTTTACTGCCAAAGGCCAAAATCCCCTATACCTTCCTTATTGCAATAGGTACACCAGGATGACAAGCTAGCAATGATAAATTACCAGAAGATTACATGGACAATACGTTGGCTAAACTCCAGTCAAGGGCTAGTTCTATTTTAGGCAACACAATGTTAGGTTATTGAATCGTACTGTCCTGGAAAAGTAATAGACACTACTAACACAACAAAATGTTGGTTTTATATTATTACATTTAAAACAATTATTTGTCTCCTGATATCTGTCATTTATATTTGGATGTCCAATGAAAAATACAAGTACAAATTACTGTTTAATAAAAATAAACCAAATCTTTATTATATCTACAGATATGTACAATAGTTTATTTTGTTTTGTTTTTAGTAAGCTCTACATCATTACACAGCATTACACCACATTACTCAGGAAAGCACAATTCTTATTAGTATCCTTAACACAAAGTGTCTGATAAAATACTGCAGTGTTTAACCCTACTATTACTGCTAGCTATGTGACACTACCCGTAATCTCACCATTTTAATCAAATATCTGTCACTGCTGAAAAAGGTCAAAACATAGTAAAGAAAGGGAAAATTCCTTTGGATAAGTTTGTATAACTGGATTTGTGTCCTTAAATACATTGTAATAACTACTGTTACTAATCAATAACAATCAATAACAAGTATTTATTAGCCATGGTCTTATACTGTGCTACAGATTTACATAATGTGAGCATTTTTTGATCAAGATTCCTGATTTATTCCTTTCTAAGTTTGAGGAGAGCTGTATGATAAAAGGATCTCCTCTATACCTTCATCCTTCCAAATAGCAGAATAGTGGGATCACATGCTGCTGTTCATCCAATCAGCTGCCAGCTGTTTCTTCTTGATCTTCTCCAGGTGAAGTGCGGTACATGGAAGCTCAGGTGGCAGCTGTATCTCCCAGACTGTACTACTACTCAGGAAGCGTTTGGAGCACTCTTACAATGTATACTTATTACACCATAAGTGAATGCCTGCTGAATTCTTTATATAAAACTACATCAACTGGAAGATTTGTTATACCAATAAACTAATTGTTCATGCTATTAGAATTCAATTTTCTAAAGAACTTTTAAATAATTGCATGGTTGTTTTTTTTGTTTCTTTTGTTTTTTAGGGGGGCGGGTCGGGTTGGATTATTTAAGAGCCCATTTTTTTTAAATTATCGTTCATTTACGTGACAACAAACTGGATAATTTCAAATGTGATTAATCAATATAAGGATGTATATATGTCATTAATAATTATATAATTTAAATAGTGCTGATGTCATGTTTACTGGGAGATAAGGTGGTTGTCAGCCAGGTCAGGTGAATGGGGATATGAAGGGGAAAAAAGGGGTGATGGGCAGGATCAATGTCATTCAAGACCTGGTTAGTAAGGATCACTGATGTCAAGAAACATTCTAATGACGTTGTTAAGGAGTCTTGTAAGGTGTTTCAATATCAATAGTATATAGTTAACTATTGAAATTAATGAGGGAGGTCAGATTTTTGAAAAATTTGGTTATTTAAGTTCTAGCAGTGTCGACTATGGGCCTGATTCATTAAGGAAAGTTAAGCAAAAGTAAGTAAGTAAGGCAAAACCATGTTGCATTGGAGGGGGTGATAAATTTAAAATGGGATGGCAGATTTATATTTGGGGTTGGGCATGTCCTAGATCAACTTTAAACTTCAGTGTACAAATAAGCTATCAAGTATTTGTGTGCTACATGAAAAAACAGACAGTATTTAACTTATGTGCAAAATAATAAACTAATTTGCACCCCTTGCTCAATTTTTTTGCTTAACTTTCCTTAATGAATCGGGCCCTGTGTGTGTAATTAGCTAATGCAAGTGCTTGGGGACTGCATGTAGTGGTTTGTTTATAAGAAATATAGTTGGATCAGGTGTCAGCTGAGCCAGTTTTTAGTCGTACAGCATCTAAAGTCCACAGCCTATAAATCAGGCCAGTTCTGTTTCAATTACAGTCAGCTAGACGCTACATGTTATTTTATCTTGGTGTCCCTCCAAAATCTGATTATAAAACCTGGAAGGAAAGGACTCAGCGAATGTGAAAAATTCAATATAAAGCTCAGCATACACCTCAGCAGTGTGTAGCAAGTAAATTATTGCAACAAAAGAAGGGGGCACAGTATAGTAATATTACAGCAGTTGGCAAGACTGCATCCATTCCAACATTGTATGATGTGCCAGGGCTTTCTAATATGTTCCTGGAGAGGTGTGTAAATAACCTACCCCCACTTGATTTCAAGGCGTAAGTTCCTACGGTAAGTGATCTTTGTAGGCTTGTTTGATTTCACTCCACATTCCACTATGAAACGTTTGTCTCAATTTAATATTAAGCAAGTGGGTAGAGTCTGTTTATTAACAATTATCTATTATTACAGACAAACAGCCTACAGCCGCATTTTATTTAAACTATGTTTTCTGAAAACATTCAGCTGTTAACAAGGAATCATTTTATGTTTTATTAAAACATTCCGCTTTGAAACAAATGTAAACGTTAAAGAAACATTCCGCAAACAAAGAAGAGACTGTGGCACAGACTAAATATTCAAGTCTTTGTCCCTGAAGAACAACGCCTTGACCACAAAAACACTCCTCTTCCACCTAGGCTAAAAAGAATTGTGCATTACCTAATGACAGATGGAACAGCTTTGCCAAAGTAATACAGGAAAATTGGAAATCTCGCTACAACAACAGTTCTACGGATACTAGAAAATGATAGCATCATTAAGCATAGTTAATTTCACACTGGTCCAATTTTAGTCTAGATAATGCATCCATACAACGGCCCCAAGAACTACAAACACTACGAATACTATTCATCTGTAGACACATAAAGTCAACACTTTTCTTTGAGGCACAGTCTCTAATGTTTATTTATACGAAATGAAAGATCTCCAAAAATAATAATTTGCACGTAGCATGTGTGGAATATTACCTCTGTTTCAAAAGCAATGCCTCCCTGAATGTGTTTTTTCAAACATTCAAATCCCAGTTTAATAAAGCCAAATGGCAATCTTTTTTTTTTTTTCTTCAAAATTGCATTTGATATCCAAAGCTGGGCTCCATCTTAACAAGACTCTTTGAAATACTGTAATTATGTATTGATATGCTACGAGTCAGATTTTCTTTTTTTTTTTTTTTGCCAGGGAAGCCGTGTGTGATAAATATATTTATAACCCGCTGATTTAATGAAGATGCTTTTGATGTGCAAGAAAAAAAAAAAACCCACAGAGAGAACGGAAAATATTAAGGGCGTTTAAAACATCACATTAGCCTTGATATATAAGAAAAGGCTGCTCTTTTTCTTTGCAGTGGATGCTTTAAAATACCTAATCGATATCTGCAACTCATTTAAATGGGGTACGATTAAACTTAACAGCATCTCATCTTCATTTCAAGTTTCTGATTATTGTAGTTGTTTGTAAACAAGGGTTGAATTAATAGCCACAAAGGCTACTGCATGCTTATAATAGGAGAAGAGGACTATACAAACTGACAAATAAATTCACAGCATTTGTACTGAAGGTTGGACAACAGCAGCATATATATTAGCATGGGAGCCTGAGTGAGAGGCTTCCTAGGTGTCCACCAACCGCCTTTTCACTGTATTCTATCTCCCTCCCTCTGCCCTCATCTTGATTTATACTGGATAACATCACTATCTTATGCCATTGGCTGTTGTCATCTTATTAGTGGTTTCTGGAGCAACATGAACACACATTGTGACCACCAGTGGCGGATCCAGATGGGGGAGACTGCAGCAATCGCCCCCGCCTAGCAGTACGCTATGTACACGTCGGCTGAGAGGCAGACAGAGAATCCGGCCTAGCCGCTCTGACTGTGTTTTAAACACATGTATATAGTGTCAGCCCCTGCCAAGAGTGAAAATGGGGGGCGGGGCACTAAATCACCCCCAAGAGCGCTTTAAAAAAAATATTGGTCTGTCCCTAGTGACCACTGGTTGCAATGTCTAGTCACTAAGCATGGACTGTCCTCAGGCCAGCACTAAGGACTTTTATAACATTCCCAGTATATTACAGACCTGTCCAATCAGGTTGATCTACTGTCTCATTGGTCAATCAGTGAGAGAGCGCATCAGGAAATAATTAGTACTTCTTAGAGTGAATGCCAGCCAATCAAAGACACTACATAGAAAACATAATACAAGCAAGCACAGGTTGAGCCAATTGGAAGCACTGGAGGAGTGTCCATACCCAGAGTAGAGTATTCCACTGGCTGGGATATTCTTCTCTGTTACATGTATGGGTATGGGACAGTCATGGTGGTATGGGGCTGTATCATCATCATCATTTATTTATATAGCGCCACTAAATCCGCAGCGCTGTATATAGAACTCATTCACATCAGTTCCAGCCCCATTGGGGCTTACAGTCTAAATTCCCCTAACACACAGACACGGACACACAGACACAGACAGATAGACACACAGACTAGGGTTAATTGTATATGCTGGCATGATGAGGTTATATATTGCAGCAAGATTACTGCACAAACTGCTATGTTATAGCGAGTATACTCCTTTATTCCATTGGAGTAATTTGGTCTCCTCAAAATAATATTTCCTATTTTGACATATTGCCTACACCAATGACATGTTTGTTGCTGTACCAGTCTATGTATGACACAAAATGTATATTTTGCTAATAAAACGTACACTATATACCAGGGCCAGAGTCTGGGATGGATGAACTGCGCACACACCCAAGATCCTGCTAGGAGCTTGCTCTGACCGTGTCAATACAAGAGTGTGTTAAGTGCAGCAGGATTGGGGACATCCTAGATGTATTAAAGGACTGACGTGTGGAAGATGTGGTCCCGCCCATTTTCATTGGCGCACATACTGTTCCAATTTGCCCATTCAGGAGGGGGGCATACTAACATTTAGCTCCAGCTCCCAGAAGTATTGGCAAAAAAACCCCACCAAACTGTCCAGCGCTGGGAATAAACCTTCTGCCTATACACAATTACTCTCTATAAAATACACACTTGAGTAAAAATGCACAAGTTTATTGGAATAATGATTCCTGCAGTAAAAGACACAACTCCCAAATGGGGAGCTTAATATACAAAATGAAGACAGCAGTCTCTAATCATTCAATTTAGGCCAAACGTATCTGTATAATACAGCCTTTCGGTGTTTCACAAAATAGTGAAAGTATTGGCACTGCAAATATTTAGTTTTTAGCTGAACCATGTGTAGTGCTACTCATGGCACAGGTATATCAGAGCTACCATCTGTCATTTCTGCAGAATATTTTAGATTAGTGGACCCGGAAAGGGGCAGTGTTGTATGCATGCAGGATAGGCTTAGCCGAGAGGTGGGCGTGCCTAGTGGGAGGGTCTTGTTTTGTGTGAGGGCTCATATGATAGGGGGTTGGGCTTACATTGATCAGATTTTGCGTGGGCAAATATAAGGAAGTGTGTATAACTTACTGGCCATAGCGTGCACCAGACTATGCACAGCCAACTTGAAATTTCTGGTGTGCATACATACAGTATATTCAATATAGCAAACGTAAAAAGAAAACATTACACTAATTGTAAATTATAAAAAATATAATGATATTAATAACAGTTATTAATGAATAATGTTGTGTCCCATTGCACAAAGTTGTCATTCACTCTCTTGGAATTTTCTACATTCATTTAATTAAGTGCACAAAAACACCGAACAAAACTATTAGCACCTCATTTTTTCATAGGTGCATAGAAACTTTAATTAATTTACGACAACTGCGTTATCACATTAACCCTCTGCTGCGGCAACCCTGTATAACAGGCTTACCCAAACAAGTCCTGATAGCTCCGATCCCTGGTGTGCAGCTTAGGATGAACAATGTCCCATCAGCACCCAAGACAGACAGCAGTGGTCCTTTATCCTATTTATTTATGAACCACTTTCTGTATTATGGGATATATGAGAAACAGTTATAAAAGGTGGCACTTGATAAGATTTATACCCTTAAGGGAAACATGTTATTTTAATTATAGGGTAATACATTAAAGAGAACCAGG
Organism: Mixophyes fleayi; assembly: GCF_038048845.1. Classification (NCBI taxonomy): domain Eukaryota; kingdom Metazoa; phylum Chordata; class Amphibia; order Anura; family Limnodynastidae; genus Mixophyes; species Mixophyes fleayi. Next base: position 78,138,239 of record NC_134402.1, read on the forward strand.
CTCATCTAACCAGAGATAGCACAGTATACAGAAAACACACTATATTAAGTACTCTGTCACAGGAGAGAAGGCTCACGAGCACCCTGGTTTTTGTTAATTATACCACACACAAGGCACTATGTAATAATGGAATAAAAAAGTTATTAGAGACACCATTCTTTAGAGCATTTTAGTCGAATGTATAATAATAGACATAATTTATACCCATTGTTTTAGCTATTTACAGATGTAGGTCTGCAAAAATATAGAATATCTATGCTACTTTAATTAGAGCAGCATTTAGCTAGGTCTAAACATAATTTCTATGATTTGTCAGTAAATTCCAGAGATGGTATAGAAATGGATGGTTAACATAGGTACCCATCTGAATGAGGTCACCATGCCATGGTAGACAGACACCCACAAGTGAGTGCACTAAGGACTTTTTATTTATTCCTCATATTATATAGCAATATAGCATGGTTTCCTGCAGGAATGCTTCCTATTGTGATTAGTATGTATTTAGTACATACAGTGAGCTCCTGCATTTTAATTATTGTATGAATACAGTCACATTAGTGATGAACCTTTCCATGTATTTGGGATTAAACGCCTCTTTTGTCTCTCTCTCTCTCTCTCTCTAATACACAGAATGAGGTTATAAACCCTGTAAATTTACCTTCCTAGACACTTTTTAATATTGCAAAATATTAAACTGCCACGCTCAGCTATGGTTTCTTATAATATGCAAGGGAAGAGAACATTTAGGTGTGATGGCAGCTTTCCTTAACAACTAGTTAAATGTCCTATTACCTTGATCTTTTATTTTCAGTTTTATACAATCATTTAATTTCTATCTCTATGTGAACTGTGAGCCGTCTTTAGATCGCAGGATCTCCTGTTTACTATAAGAGGTCTAAATGTACAATCATGAACATAAATGCAGTCTCAATCACTGGCACTCCATGTCTCCAGCAGCAGCAAACGATGTCATTTTGCTGTTAATGATGTACATAGCACATTATGCTCGGAGAACAGACCGTAAACAAAAATAGTCAAGCAGAACCTCCAAGTACAATACAAAGGCATCATTTATGACTGATATATGTTGGCCTGGAATTTTTCTTTAATGCAGTAATACAAAGATCAGCAGCAAATGGACATTAAAATGATTTTAGTTATGCAGGGGAGTTCTGAGTAGATCTAATAAACATTATTATAGCGAGCTCTTTAAAATGTGATTTAAAAAAAAAAAAAAGTAATTCTCCAACATTTCACTGCATCTAAAAAAGAGAAAAATGATAAACTCCAATTTTGAGAAAATGGCAGAGGAAGTAACACTAAGGGCTAGATTTACTAAACTGTGGGTTTGAAAGAGTGGAGATGTTGCCTATAGAAACCAATCAGATTCTAGTTATCATTTCTTTAGTACATTGTACAAAAATGACAGCTATTATCTGATTGGTTGCTATAGGCAACATCCCCACTTTTTCAAACTTGCAGTTTAGTAAATACACCCCTAAGACTTGGGTAGCGGTACAGAAATGAAGGTAGCCAGCAGGACGTGACTGAACACACAGGTAAACAGGGAGTGACTGACAGTTCTAAGAAAGACAATCAGAAAGGGTTTGAAAAGAATTTTCAGGACTATCTAATAGTTCTATAAAGAACCTGCATTTACAAACGATAGGGACATACAATACAAAGACAGATAGATAGATAGATAGATAGATAGATAAATACATATAGCGGCTGTGTTATAGTATACAGCAGTCAGAAGAGTCTGGGTCTCTTCTATCCAATATATCCAGTGTTGATGTGCTGGTTCATGTCAGAGAGCTGCGATTCCTATTGACTTCCATCCACCGCTCTCCTATACATCATGGATGGAGCGATCGGCTGCGCTTTTTGCAATTCATTGCAAACCCGACATCATCCAAAAGGTTAAAGTGAAAATGCTTTGGAGCTTAATTCATATGCTACAAATAATATGACAAATGCTAGCTATATCCTGGCTTCTTACATCTTAATAATACACAGCTTCCTATGCTATGGAATGAAATGACAGCTCAATACTATTCTTTAAAAGGAGAAAATAAAACACAATGGCAGGTTCAAACACAGCTAGGACCTAAAAGGCACAATGCACCCACTCTCCCCTCCACATGTAATATTTCTATTTAACACTCTGGCTGACAATTCCACCATGAATGTAATTATTTTCTGCACTGCTGTGCAATAGGCTTCCGATGCATCTCACATCATAAAGGGATAAACAAAGTCTAGTAGTGAGGACATCTTTGTAGAAAACTAAAAAGAAAAATGTACTTTGTAGCGCAATATTAAAACACTTTTTTCCGATTTCATTTACCCCTACAGCTGTCACACATAATTGAAATTTATGTAGAACAATTTTATCCTGGTCAATACATAGTGTCAGGAAGCCAGAAAGGTTTACTCAGCTCTTGCCTCAATAAGTCCATTTATTTATAACTCAGGTCAAGCAATAACCTCATAGTACTTGGAGACCTTGGAAGGGATGAGCAATTATAACATGGTAGAGAACAGAAATGTGCTATAACCTTATTTCCAGCAGTTTTTCTAGTACAGGTTAGAAGATGAAAGACAACTTCTGATTGGCTGTTATTGTCCGCAGCCCGTTTTCTGCACAGTTATTTGTGACTTGCATTTAGTTCGTAATGCCACAAATACACAGATCAAAGCTTCATATTGCATTTCGCTAACTAGGAGTCCTTTGACTGTATATTAGGATAAATAAATTCATTGCATATTGTCTGGGTTGCAGTTAGCTGCAGCTTACAGGTAACTTGTAATTAGAGAGATGCTCAAAAATGTCAAGCCGGTTTAAAATTCAACCATACTTCACTGGTTTCATGGCTATGAACATGTTCATGGTATAATCACCATCTGACCTTTGTTAGAATTTGTGATTCAAAATTTATTGTTTGCATTGGCGTATAAAATTATTGTTTTAAGATATATTTAAACACTGTTAAAATATTTTCAATTAAAAAAACATTATTTAAACCTCAAACTGCGAACACTACTGTGTTTAAACTCAGGCTCAAGGTTCGCTGTTCATTATTAAAAATTGTTAACATAATTTAAGTGCCAACATGTATGAACTGGCTCAACCACATGTGAATTTTCTTCAACATGCTTAGTTGTTTTCAAATTTATTTGAAAATTTTTAATGTAGCTAATTTTTTTGGATTAAGCAAACATTGGAGGAAATCAAACACATTTTTTAATTTTTGTACCAATTTGATGAATTAGCTCAAGAATTATATGTGGATGGTTCGAGTAAATCTAGCTATAATGAACATGTAATACAATTTAAAATGCAAAATATGATTATTATAATATTCCCCCAATTTCTCTTCCTTAGTATAAAATAACGGAAGTCATCTTTAAAGCCCTTATCAAGTTCCATGTATGAGAAACTTAGAACATAAAATGTAATTCTTGTGTAGCAGGGGACCCAATGGTAAAAAGATTGGATTCCAACAGCTTCCTCACCAAAATATTAAAATTTGGTTTGGTCATGAAGAGGTGAAGGTTTAACTATCATTGTGGACTAAAACATACTGTTGGTGGCGTGCCTCACGCTTTTGACCGGTACTCACCCGTGCTCCGCTGCTCAGTCATGCAGTGTAGCAGTTAATGAGACGTACCTCCTAAATCTTCCACCCACAGGACAAAGCCTTTCCAATCGGGATGACGGGACAAAGCCCTCAAATTGGGATTGTCTCGCCTAAATCAGGCCGGTTTGGAGGCATGATCAAAATTATGTAAAGGGATTTATTAACCTGTCTTAGCCCTCTGTCGATTCCTTGAATAAAGCCACAGGTGGTATTACGCATTAGCAATCTTGGATGCATTTTGCCTGACAAGTCTTAATTGCTCTTCATGTTAAAAAGGGTAAATCAGTGCTCTTTGTTCTACGGTCATGTGCACGGTTTCTGTATCTATCGCCTCTACCTCCTTTTGTATGTAACAAGCACACCAATATGTGAGAACCATTTGTTGTTTATATTGATCCTTCCACAAGACCTGAAGCACAAACTAACAACGTTCAACTTCACTGTAGCCACATTTTTACTTTGATCTTTTTCTGCCGTTATAAATGCTGTTCACTGAAATACAGATTACTATTGAAAGCATACATTTCATTGTTACTTGGCAACTTGGATCCAAACGTCAATGACAGAAGTGAAGAGGTGTCCTACCATGTACAGCAATGTCAAATCGCTTCCTAAATCTAACGTACAATTCATACAAAGGCTGGAAAGATGACTAAAATGAGATATTCAGTATGGCTATTGTCAATATACATCCCATAAACAGGAGCTTTCCTGCTTGAGTATTCTATTACAATGTATAGTACAAGGAAGTCTTACATACAATATCCCTCCAGGTCCCAGGAAACCAGCCAAGGGGCAGTACCACTTAAGGCACACTCATTCTTCTGTTCAGTTCTTATTGTCGCTATAATTTAACGTAAATCCATGAGCATTCACTAATCTGCATCTACAAGGTCACATCAAGTGAAGTGCCTGATGACTGGGATATATTTAACTATAAATGAAGCTTGTTTACAAAGTGCAGGTATTCACCCTTATCTATTATGGGGGAATAGCAGAGTCGTCAGCAGCACCTCACTCAGTAGTATTCTCTCGTTGAGTGTGGAGCTTACCATATCCCCACCCACATGATCGTATGGAGGAAATTCAATTAGTGGCAAGGTTCCGTGGTACCCTCACACGTTATGTTTATGCGCCAACAACTGCAATTACAGCAACGATAACTTTATTAATTTACTCCAATGCGGTGCAATCAAAAATGAGCAAAGATCATTATCTAAATATCTCATAGAAACATAATGCGCAACGCGACTAAGGAACCTTACGGCTAGTTGAATTGCCCTCTATGTGGAATCTTAGTGTATAATATGCCCCCTATGTGGAATCTTAGTGTATAATATGCATAACATTTCCAGTGCTACCTAGACAATTAATTATATGTGTATATAATATATATCATATTGCCAGCATGTATCATGGAAGAGGAATCATACTAAAATAATGTAAACCTCAATGCATCAAAATAACTTTGACCATCATCTCTGGAAGAAAGGAAAAATGCAGAATCAGAGGTGTAACTAGTTATTTGTGTTCCACATATCAACATTCACCGACCAATGGTGAAAATGGCAGTTACACATGGCATTACCAGGGTAGGCTGGTTCACTGTAGCTGGAGGCCCTATACTAGCTGCGCCCACTGCTACTATAGTAGTTACACCTTTGTGTGATTTAGACATTAACCAAAACTCTACAGCAATAGCAAAAGTGACAGCTAAAAGGCTGTGCTAAAAGGATTGCTCCAGCTAGGCAGGTAACATAACTGAGCTCCTCTCTGTGTGCTGGATACAACTGTCCACAGACAGGGGTGGAACTCTACAATGTGGTACCCTGCAGTAAAATTTGGAGGGATGCAGGTAATGGCAGATCTATTGCCCATTCATTTACAGGCCCCATGGCTGTACCCCTTGCAATGGCGGTAGTTCTGCCACTGCCCAGAGAGCAGTTTCGTGTTATATTAAAGGACAACAAAAATAATAAAAATGTAGTCTGGTTGATACAAAGACCTGAAGGACATATAAGAGGGCCAGGAAAATAAGTCAATGTAGTTAGCAAAAGTTACAGCAGAGAATGTATTAACCAAGAAGTTAGAAGTAGTCTACAGGTAAAAAACACCCTTTTAATGTATTACACAGCACACATGCGATGGGTAAGATATGGCATAGCATTACACTACAACAACAAGTAAACAATATTTTTCTAACAAACAAACTTAAAATCTAAGCACACACATAATAACAAAATAGAAAGTCGCAAACATCCCGCCTTGAAACCGCTGCGTCTCCTTCTCCTTATAGAGTTGCGGACTATATATTTTTATTGGCTGTGAGTGCATCCAATTGTGGACTGCTGTATACTGCAGAAATCCACTTTTAGATGCAGTGTTTTAATAAAAAATGTAGACTATGGGATATTAATCACTTTAATGATCGGTGGTATCCTACATTCTGTTGCCATGATATGCAGTACCTATTAAACTGAACACAGATTCTATACCCTGTAATAAGCAAGGCTATGCCTGCCATTCTATACAAGATAAATACATTACTGCTATATAATAGGGTACAGAAACTAGGCAGGGTGTCCAGAACACAGTTTCATAACCCAATATTAAACACTCCTGAAAGGAACATTAAAAGATTACTTGATGGAATATTAAATGACGCAGTCATGAATGTGCACGGGAGGAAAAAAAAAAACAGCCGAGCTTTGATATAGTTAATTTAGAAATAGCCTGAACTTTGTTGGATGGACATTTCTAACCTTTTTGCGGATTCAAGAGAGTGTCAGAATCAATTTCAGTAATGACCTACTGTGCGATAAAGGGATTAAGAGGTGTACTGCAGTGTTTGATAATACCAATAATAAATTCCAATAACATTTACAATACCGACTCAAAGTGCATGAATTGATATGCAGCCTACTGCCATACTGATAAGTTCAGCCTGCTTCTATAAGCTTCATGCAAAGGATATTACTCTGGGCTGTGCATGCGTACAGATCCTAGTAGTGCATGGAGAGAGCCATCTTTCACGCTATTTTGTTGAGGTTTCTGTTATTACATATGATAACGTAACTGAATGGAATAGAAATTGTATAAACACAGTACAAGGCAGGTACAAGTGTCTTGTTCAGAGCCCATCTGAATTCCTACATGCTCATATAAATATGTTTAGATGGCCACTACATATAAGCTTTCAGGTCCTGATTCTGATTGACAACAGTTTGGTTCTAGCCAAAGCAGGGGCAAATGCAGAAGTTTCTACGCCATGCCGTCAACGGGCACAGTCAGTATGCATGGGTGTGTGCCAGTATGCATGGCTGCTCTCCAGCTCTTCCGATCCCAATAAACACACAGGCAATTCCTATCCCCATCTTATATACGGGGCACCAGGAAACCTCCCCCCTGGTACAATGTTAATGTAAAAAACATTAACATTGTATAGAGCATAAGCTAAGCATCTTGACATGTCAAGACCAGTTACTTTATCACTAATCAAATCTAATCTAGTAAACAAAGTGATAAAACACTGTATAATTACAATTTTGCATAAGCAATATGAAACATTATGTGCATAGAAGATAATACAATAAATGTCTGTATAATAAGAGGAGTTAGCTTACATAGAACTGGTAGTTTATTAGAGAAGAACACCAGGAAACCTCAACCCCTGGTGCACCCCTGCAAAGGTTAATGAAATTTCCAAAAGTGTTATTCAAAATAATCCTCCCACATTTGACTGTGAAATTCTGCTTGTTTCTCCTTCAGAATTTGGCATTAAGTGTTCCACACCCTACCCCAACCTTAACTAAAAGTATTTGACCATAGGGGAAAAAAGGGGGAACTTGAAGGTTGTATGGCCACAACTTTGCACCTCTACAAAAAGGTCCTGTCACACTGCAAAAGCCTTCTGCATACCAAGCTAACACCGACGCACACAAGTAACACAAACACTAATATTTATCCACATGCTATTAAAACATTGCCATTACCCTCATCATTACACAGTTGCACCATACCTCTTCTTTATTATGTCGTAATATGTATTGCTATGTTTATTATTGTTTATTTTTTATTTATTATAATATGATCTTTATAAAGCACCAACATTTTACATAAGTCTGTATAACTAAAACAGGAGACATTAAGTACATGTAAAAACAAAGGGTACAGAAGGTCCTGCTTGTGAATGATTACAGTCTAAATTAAAAAATACAAATACAAACAGAAATCAGTAGTTTCTAAATATATGCACTTCTGCTTGTGGTATATATATATATATATATATATATATATATATATATATATATATATATATATATATATATATATATATATATACTAATCTCTGAACATTGCAGTAAGCAGCGACAGAAAATCAGAGCTCTCTTAATAACTAGACCCATAAAACAAAATATAACATCTCGAATGGACCTGATTTATGTGGTTATTTTGTCTTGTATCCTTTTTGTTTAAATAATTCACCTTTATTATTAAAATGCCTGAGTGTTCTATAGTCTGTTCTATATTACATACAGGGCCCAGACAGCTGTGTTAAATTTGCCAGAGTGATTTATATAAATTATATCTAAAATATGTATAGAATTTTGAAACAGAACACAAACAAAATCATATTGTACTGACAATTCCTAGAGGGGCGGGGGGGTGGGGGTTTTTCGAGTGACACAGAAACAAAAGTAATTTCCTGTGGTCATTTAAGCTAATTACCATAAAAGCAGCATTAGTTGAAATAGCAGAACATGATTTATGAAGGTGCCTTATTTCTAACACATGATTACATCTAGTGGAAGCTACATGTATTGACCAGAAATCTACATATAAAAAGCACATTGGCAGAGTATATACACTGTACAAGTAATTAAGTAGCATTCTTGTAAAGATTATTTACAAGGACCAGTAGATAATAAAGTGAATAACAAAAGGTTTTCTCTCCATGAAAAGATAATAAGATTATATGATTTATATGGTTTTCCATTACCACATTCTGTTCCGTATTTATTTATTCATTTTTGGTCACTTTTCACTTTTATTGTTTTGGGCTATTACTTTTCTTGGTTTGTATTTTTTGTGGGAGTGACACTTTCCCTAAAGATCTGCAGTAGGTTTTGGTGTTAGTGTACCTTTTTTTTATATCATATTTTTTTTTAAGCGCCCGATTCTTTTTTGTTTCCATGAAAAGATAAGTCACATTTACGAATTGTTTTGATTACCTCACAAAATATGGCTAGTTTCAGGAGCAAACGCAGGATTCGATGAGGGGGGTTTCCACGCCACGATACCAGTGGGCGTGACCAGAATGTGTAGGGGCGTGGCTACAAACACACATCGGGTCAACTACACAGACATGTAAATTGTCCCATACACAGACAAGCACAGACTCACATATACACAAACATGTAGACATGTAAACTGCCACATACACAGTTAAGCACAGACACAAACACACACAGGATCAAACACAGACATGTAAACTGCCATATACACAGATAAGCACAGATAAATACAGACAGGATCAAACACAGATATGTAAACTGCCATATACACAGACTCACACATACACAAACACACACACAGGATCAAACACACATACATGTAAGCTGTCATATACACATGCACACATTCTTACCTTCTGCTGCTGCCTCCTGCATTACACCCATGCTGGCTGTGTGGGAGGAAGGGGCGGGGCCAAACTGCCGGCAGAGAGCTGTGCTCACACAGCAGGGGACTGACTGGGAGACGATCCTCCCAAGCTACAAGCAGTAGTGGCTGGTCCCGGGAGAGGGGCCACTGTAGGCATACAGCATCCCAGGTAGGACAGGGGTTTCTGGGGACTAGGAAACCCCCCCCCCCCCCCCCCCTGGGTGCACCCCTGAGTTTGCTATCAGGCACTGCAAGCCGTATACTACTTCAGCTGAAAACTGATCATCTCACAGACTGTAAATAACCAAATACAAATGGGACTTTTGCTTTTTAGTACTATTTTTTTTGATGGACCTAGTCACAAACCATTGGGAGCCAAAAAGTACAGGGGGATTTGGGAATAAAAGAGGAACTCTCCATAAAAAAGGCAAATGTTTGGGGATATGCCATTAAAAATATCTGCTGTACAATTTTATAGATACCTCACTCCAAATCTTGCTACAGTTTGCAGTTAGGTTAACTCCAGAGCATAAACTATAGGTGGCAGACAGAAATCATGTGACAAATATGCAAGTGCTTTTTATAAATGATTGCATAGAATGCGTTAAGGTCACAAGCACAATATAGTAAATGAGTTTTAGATTGGAGCCACTGTCCTGGCTAATCACTTAATAAATTGCCACTTAAATTACTTTCTAATCATTGTGATAAAAAATTATAATTAACATGAGCAATATGCAATGTCTCATAAATAGACCCTTCAGCATGTTAACATACAAATCCCCTCACACTATAATTGAGGAGTCTGGGAGACTGTCAAACTCGTGGGAGAGTAAGGCAACCTCCCGCATCCTGCCCTCTTCATTAGTGAAGTGGGTGAGCTAGGTTTGGAGAAGCTAGAGTACATAAGACAAGAAAACTTCATATAAACTGTATACTTTGGCCCTGAGTTATTAAGGAAAGTAAGGCAAAAAAAAGGAGCACCTATTGTCAACAGGAGCTGTCTTAGTGGTAGGTCTAACCAACCCATCCCCTACCATACTTCCGACTCTCTGTGTAACTATCCATTGTTTGTTATTTGCGTGAACGTCTAACTATTTTAGAGTAGATCAATAACAACAAGGCTGCATATTTACTAAACTGCTGGTTTAAAAAAGTGGAGATGTTGCCTATAGCAACCAATCAGATCCTAGCTGTCATTTATTTAGTGCATTCTACAAAATGACAGCTAGAATCTGATTGGTTGCTATAAGCAACATCTGCACTTTTTCAAACCCGCAGTTTAGTAAATATACCCCAAGGTGTGGACTGGTCTTCAGTAATGAAGCAATTCTTTCAAGGGTGCTAGTCAAGGGACGAAGCAGCAGATAATAAAGGGAAATATAGTTGTAACAATGTTACATGTGCTTTTCATACAGTTTACCCATAGGTTTTTAGAAATTACTTAAAAAAATAAACTGTGATTAAAGCAATAACAAAATATATATGACAACTAAAGAAATAAATAAAATAAACACAATGAAAATTAGATATTTTTGAGTGTTTAGCACGTAAGAGAGTAGATTTATTTTAGACATAATGGCATGATTCTGTACCTCTCAAAGCAACATGGATTGGTAGGATTGCATTGAAAATAATCCTCAAATGGTAGTGTGTGCAAAGTTACAGATAGAGGACTGATTTATCTAGAGTAATTATGCTCCATCGGCATAGATTCTAAAATAAATATAAGATGTTCACAATTGGTTTCCTGTCAGTTACACATTTTGGAGGCAGCCATTTTGTTAATGACATCACTAAGCATCACTGGACATGTGGAAAGAAGTGATCTGATAGGCTGCATCAAGACTAGTGCAGCCCACAACATAGCTGCTTCTACTCAGTGACAGGTGCACCAATTCAGAATCAGCTTATTGTCAGGATAATGAAGAGAATCCTATATTCTAATGAGAAAACTGTTCCATAAGGAACAATCTTGCAAACTTTTACATCTTATGTATTACTTGAAAAAAAATTCAATACCCATATTTTATAATGACAAGTTTTCTCTTTGGTAGTGATTTACTGATATTTAAGGGAACTTGGGGGGTGGGGGGGGCATAAAATATAGCTCCTCTGCCATTTGTTATGTCTGACAGAACAGTGAAAAATTAGGATGGGGAGCTTTGTGCTCAGGCTTGCTTTGAAATCCCTCTCGATCAGTGTCTCCTAAATAAATACATTTATCTTACTCTACAATTATTTATCTGGCAACTGAAGTGTGTGTGGCTTAAACAAATCATGGCCATATTTTTAAGTAAATTACAGTTTCTTTTTTACTGCACACGAAAAGAAACTTTGGAGAGTGCGCAAGACAGACAGAGCCAGCGAGACAGAGAGAGGGCGAGAGAGACATATGAATTGCAGTAAAATAATAATTTTAGGTGAAATGTTTTATTTCTGTACACAGTATTGAAAACAGCCATGACTGCCAAGAATGGTAACTGCTTCTATCTATGTCTATATGCATAGATATAGCATTTTATCTGCAGTCATAACTGAATATTGTCCTTTCCTGATTTCCACTACTCATATTGGACCACTTTATAAAGTTTTTTCTCCACAGAATTTATTACTTAGTTTTATGCATCAGGCAGCTAGCTATATTTGGGTACTATATTTTCTTCAACTATATATTTTCAATATTATTTTTTTTATACAGCACAATAAAATGTGCAGCTCTGTACGACACACTGTACAATACACAGGTAAAATCTGGTTATTACAAGACCAGCTTCTCACAGTGGCCCGAACAAATCCAAAACAACCGGCTACAGCCTTGATTTCTTATTATTCCCCAAATTAGCTTAATAAACTGTTGAAGATTATGTAGTGAATTATCTTTACTATAGATCACAGACTTGCTCAACCACTGCTACAGAGTAACTGCAATACGCGGCTTGTAATATAAGGACACCTGCAGACAGATATTTTCTGGGTCACAATGAAGTTACATTAGGATTCAAAGTGTCTACAAATAGACGCTGTGATAGTGAAGGGCAATTACACAGCAGTAAAGTTGTAATTGACAAAAAAGTAAATGTCATTTTCTAAAATGGGGCATGATGTTGTTGTATGTGAGTCTGGTAGGGGGTACGGAGTACACATACCATTGTTTTCTAGGCACAACCATTTAAACAATGGATCATCTCCTTCTAGACAAAAAAAAACACGAAGACAATTTATCACATCTGAGCTTTCTAAACAGGTAAGTAAAAGAGCAATCTATATGGGTCAAGCGTTTCTTTTCTACAGTGCAATTCTATTTACGTGTGGCAGCAGGAGCTCAGTTATACAGCTGGTGCTTGCACATGACCAACACGTTTTTCACTACAATGAATGTGATGGGGCATTTAACAAAAGGGATAATAAATAAATATTCAAGAATGCAAATTCTTTCCTTGCCTCATTATAGTGTACTATAAAATATTTCCCAATATACTGGTGTGAATGACAAATATTCTCTGTACAGCGCTGAGGAATTGGTGGCGCTATATAAATAATGATGATGATGATGATGCAGTAGTTATTTCTATCCACACATTCACATAGCTATATGCAAGCAGCTACCCTGTGCACTGCTTGTATGCTCTACTTACCTGCACACAGCAAGTCCCTGGCAAACCAGAGCCTCATTCATACAGCTTACGGTGCGCACGTAACTTGGCGCTTACACTGACTACAGTGTTCAGGCAAACTGAGCATGAAAGAACCGGTTTGGAGGGGGTTAAAAAAAAGGCAGCACAAAGCAGTCATGTGACAAGTAAGCACATCATGGCGGACACCCTAAATAACTAAAGGGATCATAAGACACAGGGTGGATACAACTTTAAGTTACAAGATTATCCAGATCTATACTCTCAATAAGATAGGGGGCAATTTAAAGAAAGAGGCACTAGTAAACTTGGGTGTAAAAGAGGTAACTTGGAAGGTATGAAGGGGGTATGTTCATGGTTCCAAAACTCTGCACAATGTTTCTGGGAGCATGACCAGCCCCAACTTAATCTTAGATTTAGTAATGAGGTGAACAGACACAGTCCCAGTGGTTCTATGTGGAGCTGTGTGTATAGATGCTGAGGTGGTTATGAGCATGAGGAATTCCTTCATATAGGATCTTCTCTGGGTAATTAAGATGCAGTGCAGTGCATAATGAGGGGAATTGCTCCTAATTTACTAGTACACAACAGAGATAAGAAAACCCAATATTTATCAATAGTCACCAGAATTCAGGTGTTACATTTAAGTGTGGGGGTTAATTAGAAATCACAAATATTTATGGTGTCTGTTACTTACCCTAGAATAGAAACCTCCCACACACTACACTATGGGATACAATATTGGTTATATCGGATATCTATATTGGGTGATATAGATATGTAAAGGTGTAATGTACATTTTCCTTTCTCCCTCTACAGTCCGATGACTAGGGGTGTTTATAAACACTGGTGATGTACCCATAGATACCAATACAATTTCAAGTGTCATTTTTCTAAATGAAGAAACACGACATTGAACCCAAACCCAGAATTCTCACAACTTTAACATTCAGAATTGTAGGACCAAGCAAATCATTGCAGACACGTATGATCCACATATTTCCCTGGGAGTCCTATAATATGGGTATAAAATGTTCAACTGATTGTAGGCAGACATACAATTGTGTTTGCTTCTAAAATAACCTAATTAATAAGAATTAAATCAGATTATTATTATTATTATTATTATTATTATCTTTAATTTATAAGGCGCCACAAAGGGTCCGCAGCGCCGTACATGGCATACAGAAAGCATATTACACATCTTGATTTACTTTTTGAATGCTTATATCATCCTAGTGTAAAAAGATGGCTGTATTGACCTGGCTTGGTGCCCATGGTAAGAAACTGTCTATGTATCTCTGGCACATCTCCTCAGATCGCTTTCATCCATCACATTTTACACCAACAGTTCCAACTTTAAGGACATGAAAGGGGTGGGATTTGGTGGATCTGGAAGGGGCATGCCCGAATTTATCCCAACTTTTCTATTGCCAAATGTTATCAGGTATGCAAACAGGATCTCAGCAGTTTGCCATAAAAATGACCTGGTTAGCTGTCCTATGACCAGATCCTACACCCCATCACCTGGACATATAGGCATATTGATAAACAGAATAATCGGTTTTCTGGAGATGACCACTGTGATGATTACAGCAAGCACCGCTGACACAAATATATACCCATGATAACCGGGTTGCCCTATGTCTAAAATAAGGAGATTTTATTTCTTTATATATACTTACATTTCGGGTTACAGTCATTTTGATGAAGGGGTTAAGCTATTTCCTCAGTGGAAAAAAAAACATCAGTTTCAAGGCTAAAATTGAAGTCGGCAGGTTCCTTCTCCTAATTGCTTAATAACAATTTAAAAAATAGCCATAACAGCAGCTCTACTGCAAAGAGACCAAACATTACCATTAATTGAGTCTTAAAAGCAGCAATGGAATGGCTAGGCAGCTGCATTCCTAATGAGGAGGCGAATCTGTCCCTATCAATCAACACACAGGACTAACAAACACAACTGTTTAGAGGGTAAGTAAAATACATGGTTATGTTTTTAGAGATTGGGACTATGTTCAATAGTGTGAAAAAAATAGGGATCATCCCGAGAGCTTCCAGCGAAATGATTTACCTCTCTTTAGATGATTGCTTCATATTTAAAGAGCAATAAAAGGCAGTATAAACTTGTCTATAATATACTTGTTCTGTTATTACTTACAATAAACTTTGACTGCTTATGTGGGATTGAAAAGAAAATTACCAACAAATCAACGGCAATGAGCTATGACACCCAAATGCATCATACTAAAGTCTTAAAGGTCTACTTATTAAAGGGTGAAAAGTCTTATCTCCAGCGGCAACAGTTGTTTTCCAGGGATATAGGTCTTTGCCCTATAGTTTAAGGTGTCACCATAACACTACTATTGCTGACTGCAGCAAGGGGCTGGCTGGGCTGGGGGGGGCAGATCCCATACTGGGCTACCTTGGGCTGGGTCACTGGGCTGCCGAGTTGAGTCTTGCACCCTGGGCTAACATTTGCCAGCCCTCCCCTGACTGTAGCCCCAGTCAGTGGTAAGATTTGTATGGACGTGCCGGCAACATCTGCCCAATGCAAGATCCAAGTTGCTTCTGCCAAGCATGGGGAGACCTATTTAAAAAGGATTGTAGCTGTACAAGTACCCCAGCATCCTCCTTCTGTTCTCAGGACGGCGCTAACAGAAGAAAATAACTGAAAAAATGCTTTTTCCTTTGAGTAACACATGTTGTCACTAGGGGTAGGTTTAACATTATATTTTGTGTATGTTTAATCTGTTTTTTTGTTTGTTTTCTTTTTTATTGTTCTTTAGAACCGAAAGTCAAATCTGGCCTCTGAGCCCCAGTGTGTATACATGAACTGGATCGCAGGGTCACACGTGTGCAAATCCCCTGAGACTGGCCGGGCAAAGGGGCAAGTTAACCCTTATCGGTCTGAACCAGTATAGCTGAAGCAGCTGACAGATTTCAACAAATTTCACTGAGACCCTTTAATTTTAATTTAAGTACATAACATAATCTTAGAACACACTGCTGTAGCATACAATTTAAAAGTGAGTCACCGTTTTATCATTAATTTCTAAATTCATCAACTAGAATATTTGTTTTGTATCTTTAAGGGAAAAAAATAAATCAAAATATGTCTGTACAGTCTATTAAGCCTACAGACAACGCAAACTAAACAGCAGAGCTTCAACATATTACACAGCAAACCAGACATATTGATTAGGTTACTGGCCGGCAGAGGCACCTAATGTGTGCTCACACTGCCAGAGAGCAGGGTTACCAAGAAACTTATCATGGTCATTGTCTTATTGGGAAAACAATGCAAACGTCACTGGACAGTACACACGGAAAATCTGTCTGGAAGATATTTATACAGTGTAAATATCATAGAGTCATGTAACCTATGCTGGGTAAACAGAATAAGTGTGGAGTGGGCAGGGATTTATGATACTATAAAAATCCCAGCTCCTGTATAACTTCTGCAGTATCACTGTCTATACTTTGATGAACATGAGGACAGATATATAAATATATATATATATATATATATATATATATATATATATATATATATATATATATATATATATATATATATACATACCCATACATACACACATTGTATGTACACACACATATATACAAACAAATACATCATTGTGAAACCTTTTACAGGTAAGATAAACACATACAAACAGTTTTTTTATAGCCTGTAGTGTGCCCCAATCTCCAACACATGTATTTGTCTATGTAAAATGTATGATTACTAATATCACAACTTTATTTATTGTTCATGTAGTATTCAATGTTTTTAGGCCTGCACACAATGTTATGTATATACATAGCAAACCTATGTTTAGTCTGCAGTGACTGTGTGCTTACTGCATGTTCAATAAAGATAATGTTTTAAACTGATTAGTAGTGTCTGACATGGACCTAATCACAAATCTAAATAGCCCAGTTTAAGTATGCCGGCCTTTAACTATTTTCGTAAACAAAGATTCACTTAATTAACAAGACGTATTACCCCCCTGCCATCACCGGAATCGAAACTTTTAAGAGCTTAAAACAGCTGTCTTCTCAGCTACCGGCCTTATTTTTCTAAGTGATGAGTAAAATTAAACAAGTGTTTAATAATTACATGAGATTAACAATGTGAGCTTTGTTAAACACAACCTCTCCGTTTTATTTAAAGTTAGCCAACTAGAAAGGGTTTCAGGCTACAATTTCAAGCTCCCTTGATAACTGCTAAAAACAGTCTAGAAATAACCCATTTGGTGCTCAAGGGGAAAGTAAATATACTACATAACAATAAAACAACAACACACCTATCACACCAAACGATATGAATGTCAGCATGCTCTGTCACAGGGCAAGATATGAGGCAGGGTATCGTTTTGCCTTAGAAACCACCTTCAAAGTCAGCATAATAAATCATATCAAAGTGAATCACACCTAAAATATTGCTAATAATGACAACAATAGACACAAATAAAGAAAAAAAGCCTTTTTATCTAGTGTAGTTATGAGAGCCAGGAAAAAAAAATAATGGTTAAAATCTATCTTCATCTATTCACTGAAAATAAAGTAATAACCATCATATTAAACTATCTGAAAGCAGCTATTGAAGCACTATGCAACACTCATAAGTCATAATAAGGTGTTTAGTTTAAATGTATTTCATACAAACCACTCTCTAAAAATAAAAAAAAGTCTGAAAAGTGTAAATACCATGAAGAGGTACAAATCCATAAGTAGAGACAGTCTCCATTCCCTCACCTACAGAAACAAAACCTTCTCAAATCTGTCCAAATCCGTCAAGTAAACAATATCTCCACTCTCGGTGAGACCACTATGAGGCTTCCACCGGTACCACGGCTGGAATCCTCGGACTTATACTGAGTTAGGCTGGGTGGAGCTCTGCGACTGGCCATGTGTCTGCTGGGGAGAAAATACTGGGATTTTGGTTATATCTACGACCTATTAATAACACTGGCACCAAGTCTTATTTTACTGGTCAGTTGCCAACATTAATTACATGACAGCTTTTAGTTGTTTCCATTGCTGCAAGGGTATGTGAATCCTTAAATTATTTTTTACATTTTAAGGGTAGGTACATTTCACCCTATAAATATGATAACTGGATGGTTAGTGGTTCAGTATTTACACATATATAAGTTATAGGTGCTTGTTAGGAAAAGATTCGACAAGAACGGCATTAAAATCACTGTGTCCCTTCATTACATGGCATCAGCTCTGGTCTGTATTGTAAACAATAACAAAGTGGTCAATTATTGCACATGTTATTTTGTCTGGTCTGATATGCAATAGCTCAGTTTCATTTTAACATTACAAGCATGGTATTGTGGCAGACTATGCAGAAAGCAGTGTTTAACAGATCAAACTTCCATTTGTAGCAGACACCAACGTATGAAAAGAACAATGCTACTGAGATGTGATTATGGTCTATGAAATTAAGACAAGAGATGCGTTCCCTAAAGCTAGTTTTAAGGGAACTCTGCATTCTCTTATAGTTCCGGCTCTCACATTACGAGACGTAGCTGTAGGCTGTAGAAACACATTTATCAGTCAGTGTGATGGATAAAGTATAGTAAATAATTGAGACAGACATTTCAAAACATCAGGGGATGAAATTATTAAAGTACTGTAACAGGAGTGGAATCTAGCTACCGTCAAATCTGTCATTTCACAATGTTTCTTGTAATAAAACAAATTAAACATATACACACACAGTTAAACTTCTGACACTCATAAAGGGGCTTATTTAATAACAAGGCAACCAGCCATATGTTCTAAATATAACGTGATTAGTTACAGCATATTGTGGCACAAGGCTGGTCACTACCATCACACTCACTCGCTGTCCCGGAAATAATTTCATCTGCATTAAGGTCTTATCTGTATATTTGTTTATTCATAATGTCTGGTCGTTGCATTCTGTCCCTCATGTAATATGTTATGGATCGCTGCCTTCTGTATATGTCATGTATGGCGATGCGGAGCTTTGTGGCGCCTCATTAATAAATAGTATAATAACATAAGATAATAATAATAATAGTAATAATGATGGTATTATATAAGCCCCATCATTCTAGAATTCACACTAGAATAAAATAGTCAATGTGACTGGACTCCTATAGTTGCTTGTTGCCGGATTTAACTCTCAAAATAAAGTGTGAATTGAGTAAACTTGTAAAATGATGGCAGCCTTAGAATTTACAATAGTACAGCAGTAATAATATATTCCTTAAGCACAGTAGTGTCCTATTTATCCCTTTTTTTACGCAGTGCATAATAACTGTTTTGCAGATGGTACTTTTGTTGTGCTACTTTTATAGCTCGAGGAACCATTTAACAGCTCTGGGCTTTGCTCCTGGGACATATGACCTTTCACAGGCTGAAAGACAGTGCAGAGCAGGATGAGCAAGAGATCTGGGGATGGAAGTGAGAAGATAAAAAATAAACATAGGATGATAATTTGTTACTAGACTGGAATGTATCCTATATTAGTCTGATATGTTTCCTATCAGATTGTCTGTATCTGCCTTGACTGAATTACTTCCCCAGACTGTGAAATGGGGCTTCAGACAGTGAGTACAATTCCACCTAGATAGCCTGATTTAATTTCCACTTACAATGGATCTGCCAGCATAACGTAACATTTCTTACTTCAAAGTACATCTATCTGTGTGGCTCTCCAGGCTGACGTCCTGAGATTGCCCTGTTGAGACTTGTAGTACCACAGCAGGCTGCCTATCTCTGACCCATTCGTGATTCCAACTAATTATTGTAGAAATATCTATAACTTCCAGGGGCAAACGCAGGATTTGTAGAGGGGGGTTTCCACACCCCGCCGCCAGTGGGCGTGACCAGCATGCATGGGGGCGTGGCTATAATTTTAGACAGTGCTTGGCTGTTCTCCAACTCTTCCTATCCTCATAATATACATGGGCAATGCTGCAAGCACAACTGTTAGGTGTACAGTTTTTAACAATGTAACTTGAGGCCACTCAGGTAACACATTTATTTGACCTTTTTGTAACCACAGTTGATGAAAGTTCTTGAGACTGGCAGAGTGGACGGGTCTAGCTGGACGTCACTGCTGTGAGCTTGGTGCAGTCCCCTACAGATCTCCTCTTGCAGAGTGTGAGTGTCACATCAGACAAGAGCTACATGGCCTTGCCCACAATAAGCCCTGGTCATCAGGATGTTACATCAAGATTCAGCTGTCAGACATGTGTTTATTTTTCCTGCTCCACGGTTCAGACAACACATTTTTGTATATACTGGAACATCACCTGTGCCTAAATCATCCATGCAAATCAAGCCTAACGCAATAAAAGCACATTTGTTTTAAACGTTTTACATACTAACTACTATGTGTAAGGAAGCTGACAATGTATCCATAGCTTTAGGTAAACAGTGCAGCTTCCATATCCAGAAGTATCTCTATATAGCCCTTAAAGTTAGCAGATCTATACCAATGTTAGAAAACAACTTTCTTACTCTGTTCTTCCTTTCCTGCTATCTAATGCTTGAAAAAGATTGATGCATTCCGGGTTTGCAGCAGCTATAAATGGTTACATTTGTTTCCCAGAAAGTTTAAATATTGTTGAAATTTCAAATTAACTGATATATCCACCAAGCAAGTGGCTTAGACATAACCTTCAGTGGATTCCAAAAATAAAGATCATTACATGCATACTTATACAAAGTATAAAATACTATATACTGCCCAGGATCAGATAAAAAATTTTTTTTAAAAAAATATATAAATAATTTTATTATATACCATGGTGAAATGTTGTCTTGTCCACTCTTCCCTAGATCCAGACCTTTGTACTAATTGAGCAAATGAAGAGTGTCAATGAGAAAACAAAAGTTGTTTCGTGGGTCTCTCTGAGGAGTTGTTGAAAGTCACGGCCTCCTTCCTTTTCTCCGATTTTTTGGCATCTTTAACACACAGAGGAATGTGCTTTTACTGCATTAGCGAACGTCTGAGCCTGTTGTTTTTGGCTGATCCAAAACAAGAAAAAAAAAGTCTACTGGAAAAATATTCCACTTTTCATCCTACCAGCATTTTTGATTCAGTATTTGTAGAGAAAACCTAAAGACCTATATTATGGATAGTGTCAGCAAGATGAAGATCCAAGAAGATTCGAGTAATATGTTGACCATTTCCAAAATACAAAGTTTCAGGTTGGTTCTCAAGCAAAACGCATGAGTGATAGGACTTGGCTTGGGTGTAGGAGTTTAAAATATCTGTTTTCACTAAATAGAAGTATCCTCAACTTAAACCTAAATCTTGGGGAATAAGCACCCTGAAAGATAACTTCACATTACTAATTATCCTCAGCGACCCACGAACGTCTAATGTATATATATATATATATATATATATATATATATATATATATATATATATACACACACACACACACACATAATCATTTTAATGGCATATTATTATTACTATATTACTGCAAAAAGCTACACTTGTATGCAAACTATATATATATTTGTATATAGTATTCGTTGGGAATACAACCCCATCATAAAAACATCTCAAACAGATATTTACATAATATACATTTCAGTTATTATCTTTTTTTTGTCCTTGACAGGGAAATATTTACACTTTGCAGCACAAATGTATGAAAATAACATCTAGTGAATTTCTCTCTCTCAGTAGGTCTGAAAACAGGTTTCTATAATTCAGCCATGACCAGGATTAATCAAAATCCAAACACATCTTAATTGGCGAATCATCATGTGGTTTTCTCCAGATGAATTAGGCGTGAGCCACATTAGACATGAAATTGCTATTTGAAATCTGCACCCTTTGAAAACCAAAACAGAAAAAAAAGGCCACTTTCTGGGGGTGGGGAGGACAGAAAGTACTGAAAGGAAACTCACAATGAAATTATTGCTGATGTCTGTTTAATTACCATTAGTCACATGTGACATTTCTGCAAGCATGTTAAAATTCTGCCACATGTGCGCCAGAGAAAGCTGGAAGAATTAGCTGAAAATGATTAAGGAATCTATCAACGAGC
The DNA here is from genome assembly GCF_038048845.1 of Mixophyes fleayi. Classification (NCBI taxonomy): domain Eukaryota; kingdom Metazoa; phylum Chordata; class Amphibia; order Anura; family Limnodynastidae; genus Mixophyes; species Mixophyes fleayi. Next base: position 78,160,238 of record NC_134402.1, read on the forward strand.
CATGTGTTAAGGCCACTACCACTCAACTTGCTGCTTGTGAGTAGGAGGAATGACTGCTGAACAGATCAATCAATGCAGCTGGGGAATAAGAATGTTGACAAAAAAAGAAGTAATCACAAATATGGTGCACACATTTACTGCATTCTCTGTGTTTAATTACATATCAGGCATGTATTTTTAGATTATTTTTTTTTTCATGTATTTGTTTGCAGCTATGCCCACCAGAGGGGGCTAAATAGAATAATGGTTAAACTAGATGGGGATTTTTCTTTTACGATGAATAGAATTCATCTCCAAAGCATTGTCTGTTAATTGACAATCATGGAAAACAGATTTCTCCCCCTCCAAGAAGCATTGTACATAGACTTATTGCTCCTTTTCAAATGCATTTTTAGCAATGGCTGAGCGCAAGGCCATTCATGGGGTCACTTCAAGTTACCGGCAGTAGTGACAGGTGCGTAGCAACGATTCTCTAGTGGACCTTTTAAAAAGGAACAAATAGCTGCAACTCAGGATTTTAATCCATCCTACTGTATTAATTATCAAAAGGATCTCCGTATTGAGGCAGCCACTGCTCTCCCCTGCTCTGCTCCGTCTGAAAGGAGTCTATTCAAGGCAAAATGGAAACTTTTAAGTCACAAAATCGCTGCACGTTTCCATATAAAACAGCAGCGGAAGGAAAAAAGAATTGGCAGAGTTGTTAAGAGACGTGATAGAAATAAAAAAAAAAATACCTGACAGCTATAATCTGGTTAGAATTGTGTCTGGAGAGCTTAGATTGTTTTAATTATTATTTTTAATTCATACAATAATGAAACATTTTGTGTTATGAGGGTCAAAATCGAAAGACAAAGGATAAAGCACAATAGCTTGTGAAAAAAAATAGTAATATTTCTGAACTCTAATGTGAAATGTTAACGGTGATATCTGGAGAGAGTTCTGTAATGGGAAAGGATAAAGGAACAATACTTGGACTACTCTACAGTTCATCTGTAGAAGGTTGGTTATTTGCTTTGCTCACATATTTAAAGTGGCAGTCACAAGATCTTCTGATACACATATGGTAGTTGGTGGCAAGCTATCTATAATCCAAAATAAACATTACAACTTGGCTGCAAAGTGGCAGTTCTAAAATGGGTAAATTAAATATTTCACCTCTTCTTTACTCTGGTATGTATATTGCCGTGGACATATTGTCCAAGTGGACATACTATTTCGGCACAAATATTAAGCATGAAAGCTTCAGCTAGCTTTCCCAGAAACCACTTGTTCTTAAGATATAGTTAAGGAAGCCACTTCTAGGTCTAAATAAAGTCTGCACACTATAGTCTACATATCATCATCATCATCATTTATTTATATAGCGCCACTAATTCCGCAGCGCTGTACAGAGAACTCACTCACATCAGTCCCTGCCCCATTGGAGCTTACAGTCTAAATTCCCTAACATGCACACACACAGACAGAGAGAGGCACACAAAGACTAGGGTCAATTTGTTAGCAGCCAATTAACCTACCAGTATGGGGTTTTTTTTGGAGTGTGGGAGGAAACCGGAGCACCCGGAGGAAACCCACGCAAACACGGGGAGAACATACAAACTCCTCACAGATAAGGCCATGGTCAGGAATTGAACTCATGACCCCAGTGCTGTGAGGCAGAAGTGCTAACCACTACGCTAGCTTTCCCAGAAACCACTTGTTCTTAAGATATAGTTAAGGAAGCCACTTCTAGGTCTAAATAAAGTCTGCACACTATAGTCTACATATTCAAGAAATGTTCTCACCACTAAGGAAACCATGATACCTTAGTCGTCAATACATATCCTAAGCCTTGCAGGATCTGGAGGATTGAAGATGGTATCAGTGGATGGCCTTCCAAACACAACTACCGTCAACAACAGTTTGACATGAAAGCTGCATCTAGAACAAGGAGGTTATCGGAAAATGTGTTGATTCCAATAATGACCAAGAGGTAAACCTGTGACCCAACTGACTCAACTTCAACCTTGATTTTTATGGACTATAGCTGAACCACAGTGGTCAACATTCTACAACAGATAGACAGTTGTCAACAATGACTTTCCCAATCTATGTAAAAAGAGATATTGAATGGATGAGCCCAATTATGGCTAAAATGCCAGCTGCAAATCAGCACTATCTATGTACAAGAATAAACAAAAAGATACATTCAAATAAAAATCCATGAGAAACACTGTGCAACAAGTGTTATGATTGTAATGTCACTATTCATCAAGACACTGTCAGAATATGTCAACGTTTAGCTCAAAAGTACTTGAATTACAAGAAGCATGGCAGGTCTGGCAATTATTTCACTTTGGTTCCACCCAAATCAAGTTTTTATAGCATGAAGTATTTGATTTTGCAGCGTGATTAAGATCTGCTGCAGGAACCAACAAGCCCCATCAGTACTGTGAGCAGGCCTTAGTTAGAGCAAATGAATTAACCCAAGAAAAAGTTCCATTTGCCCCCATGTACTGCAGGGGAGAGGCTGCAAGATATTGGCAGCTAATGCACTTTAGGATCCCCTTAGCAATGAATGTGTTATAGATTACTTGCTCTCACATGAGTCAGTGTAATATAGAGTAAAATAAATCACTGGATACATCAGGTCGCACCTCATCAGGCACCCCTGTACAGAATATCAGATGTTCACAGGTATTTTAATCATATGCTGTTTTTCCTCTGTTTAATACTGAATCCCCATAAGGAATGCTAGCCTCCAAATGAACAGTCTTTCAAGACCTACCGGAATACAAACAAACAAGTCATATACATCGTAATTTATTCTCTAAATCTGCACCGTCTCGGTGACACATCCATCAATTTCACTCTCCGGAAGCACAGAACACAAAGTTTCACATGTCCAGGAAATTCTGGGGGGTACAGGACAGTCACCCCAACAAATAAACACCTCCTTATTTCGTACAATGTGCTACGCTTTTTATAGGCAATTAGTGCAGGTGCTAACTCTTTCACTGCCAGAAGCCCGTCAGGAGAGTCTTCTTGGAAGACGCACACAAACACAAACCACCGCCGTGCATTATTAAAGAGAAACAACATTAGAACCTGCCAGTAAAATATATAACTCTGTTCCTCCTATTAACACACAGCAGCCATGGTATAAAAGGTTTCTACCTAGAGTAAGTGCTTTAATCGGCTCGTTTCGCATAGGCTCATCAGTTGGTTGTTCGTAAACCGCGTCAGAGCTGAATATGAGAAATCTATAATCCCAAATGAATAAATAAAATAAACTTTCCCAAACGGTAATGCTGGCGAATTTATTTCTGCTTGTTGTCCTTCACTTGGAACCCTATTGTTCACAAGATACACATGGAGAGAATCACTTTAGCTTTGTCTGCAGGAATCATACCAGTGCATTCAAACTGGAATTTCAAATGCCTGCATAGGTTTTTTTTTTCCTCTCTAAAAGCCATGTCCAGAGGGGGAAATGCAGAGTTAATAAAGAGCAGATGAAAGGGGAACATAAATACCATCACTCCGAATTAAATTCAATAACCTGTGACGCTTGAAACCCAGCTTTGCATAGTTTAACCAAATAATAGAAAAAGAAACAAGTGGGAAGAGAAATATATTCAACATGCTGTCTAAGGTCTAAGAGTACAGTCTGACAAGTAGATCTCTGGCGATGTCTATTTAAATATATCCTACATGCACTATAGATGGGAAATGTAATATCTCTGTGTTAGAATAGATGCTAATATATGGCATGGGTAGAGTGTGTATTTTTTAAATCAGACAGACAACATAATGTTGATTCAACTCTAGCTATATTTAGATACACCTTATCACACTAAATGAAATAATTGTCAAACACAACTCTCTGGCTGTCATCAGTAACAATTTTAAAGTTTAGAGAACAAAAGGTTTATTTTAAGAAAGAAAACCTTGGCTCGCACTACGGCAGACGGGAATCTGCTTTCAATTACAGAAAGTATTTCCACTCCACTGCGATGGGATCAAATCTTCAACTGCACAATCTCAGGGCAATGCATCTGATTATATTAAAGCCTTGAAGAACCTTAAATTACTCTCTGCCACAGCCGTATTCTGCACATACTGTCAATTAGACACACACTCCAACAAACCAGCGTTGGGCATGTGCAAACAATAAGCACTATTTATTCCCCCAGCTCTGCCATAGCAATCCTTTATCCTGCTACATTACTACTGCTTGCCCTTGTGCATTAACAAGTCATTTCTCTGATCCATCTGAGACACAGCTATGGTGATATGGAGCTGTGTTCCATGGTATATATAGGATAGTGAGAAGTGGCTCACTACATAGAGTGGGACGACTGCAGTACAGTTGTAGCCCAGCTTGGATTAGAATGATAAGGCATGATCTGGAGGACCTGGCTCATCTATGTACTACACACTATAGACTTAGCAATAGGCATCCTACAACAAAGGGATGAGGGCTTTATAGGACAGTGAGGGTGTGGAATTAAAAACCACACCATGCCCACTCTCTGCTTCAAGCACATCCAGGTGATCCAGAACAATTCAAAGACATATGAAATAAACACGCCAAAAAGTCTAAAGTCTTTTACCTCTCTCTGAGTCTTCTCTTGGATTCCTCAAGGGTTAAAAAGCAACCTCATTTCAGATGCTAATGGTGCTTGTGTAGAGATTCTAGCACACAGAGCCTCCTCCCATTCCAAGAGCAGCACACCAAGGTACAGTGCGGGGAGGATGGAGATGCACACTTCTCGTGGAGCGCTGCTGTGCCAGTGGTTCTGGGATTGGGGGGCACCTTCCCTGTTGCTGATCCTGCTTGCCTGTGTGTGTGTGTGTGCCTGTGTGAGTGGCAGAGCTCAGCCTGTGCAAGTTGAACCAGTCTATAATGTATCACGTTACAGAGTCTGGCTTTCTCTTCAAGCACCAAGCAGCAATCAGACATGATAGGCTGAGACTCCTCTGTTTACACCCAGGCAGGAGGAGGGGGCAGAGCTTGGCTTCTTTTAACTCTTACTAGCACAATACCTCTCCTCTGTACCTAGGCTACCGGTGTCCACCTGTCAAAAGTGACACCTAGCGGGAATAATCCTCCAGCTATCAAGGAGTTGAACAAGAATAGTTTAATTTACCTTAATATGTTGATATAATTGATCATTAACAATTGGTAAATTAAATACATTTCTCTTACATGTTCTACATTCTCCTCCTCTTATGTCAGAAAATAAATGTGGGTTCACCCTACTTACCTCCCTTGTCTTATATATACTCTTTACTTATGTTGTTACAATAGGATATATCTGCATTGCAATATTATCCCCACGTCATGTCCCTATACGCACGTTAGATGATGGTTGAATGGACATTGGTTGGAAGATAAGGCACATAATAGTCTCTCCTCACACTGTGCCTGGAGGTTATCCTGACTGTACACAGCTAAATCTACCTAATTGTCTCAACTTGTAATTATCACACTTGTCATCAACAGGGATAGTTCTCATAGAAAAGTAAAAGAGCCGAAATTCAAGTTGCTTCAATGTCAGAGAATGTTTCGTAAGACACAGAAAGTCTGGATACTTTGAAACTACAGGAAAAGAAACTGTCTCCAACTCTATACATAACAGACCAATTAAATCAAAGCATATTTACTTCCTTACTTAATCTATAGATTTTCTTAGAAAGAAACAGTAGTGGAAATGGAAAAAGACAGGACTGTAGTTGTGTAATTGTTTCTTAAAGTTTCATTATCCTCTAGTAAACGGTTTTACCAAGGTGCCTGCCCCCCTAGCCAGAGTCCTGGGGGCTGCTAGATGCAGACAGTTTACATGGGGCCCTGTCCTGTAAATGATGGCAGAGTAAGGTGTGAGCTGAAGGCTCAATCACAAGCCACAATCTCTTGATTAGAGAATGTAGTGGCTCCGACTTACAGAAGGGGCACTTTAGTAAAATACGTTTTAGTCTAGGATTAACGCGGCGCTAGTACTATTACCTTTAACCCGGATTTTTGCTTGCGGGCCGAGAGCTGCGTGCAAAAATCAGCATTAAAATTTCCGTACTAACGGTAATACTGTGCACTTTTACTGCAGTAACGGTAATAGTGTGCAGGCCGCTGTATTCCTAGAATAACGGGGCCGAATTTAATCGGTCCCTTCATTTCCCAAATTGATTTGCAAGCTAATTACTAGAGCACTTTTTGCCATTTTGTGATGACCTGATTTTTGTATGAATAAATGTATTACTTCAGCTAATCTAGTAAATTTTATATTGAGTTTATTACAACAGATGGGGTTTTATTTTGTAAACATATTGAAGTAAATATATTTTAATTTTTTTGTGGAATATGGGCCTGATTTAGAGTTGCGCGTAAGTGCATTCGCGTAACGTAAAGATGTCTTGGTGCAAAATTGACAACTGTGCATGTTGTGTTTGGAGCAGCAGCCATGCAAGTATAGTACAAGAAGGGAGCTCAGATAAAGGTTAAGTATGCCTCTTTGAGATGCGTCTTATGGGTGTAAGTTTTGGAGTTAATGATTATGATGAGTGTTGCATCTTTGCTCCTGATGCATCTATATGCTAGATTTAAGGTTGCAATTTAATTTTCCAACTCAAAAAACAGACGTATGTTTGCTCAGATGGCATCTTTATGCTCAACTGTAAATCAGGCTCTATACAGAGAAAACAGGAAAATAGTGGAAACATTTCAAAAATGTGTCCCACAATTTAAGCAAATAGTGCAACCTCAGAAATGCACCCAAAACTGTAATTAACTACAATTCACCAGTGTCAGGTACCATAAGTATAGTTTACATTTGATTCAAATAGGAAAAAGAAATACATACATGCAAAAACTTCCAACCCTCTGTAAACTCATTCTGTTAACTTCTACACTGTCCCGCAAACTAGTGACAATACAATTTTTATCCTGGCTTAGTGGATAGCATTTGTGTCTCACAGCGCTGGGTTTGTGAGTTCGATTCCTGACCATGGCCTTATTTGTGTGGAGTTTGTATGTTCTCCCCCTGTTTGCGTGGGTTTCCTCCGGGTGCTCTGGTTTCCTGTCAAACTCCAAAAATATACTGGTCTGTGTGTCTGTGAGTTAGATTAAGTTCCAACGGGGCATGGACTGATGTGCGTGACAAAATTCTCTCTACAGCGCTATGGAATTGGTGGCACTATATAAATAAATAATGATGATGAAGGAATATATATTTTCACTCAGTCTATGGATACAACGGTCCTCATTCATGAAGCGCAGGGCAAGATACTTAGGTGGTGCCATGTGCCTCGATTTGGGCAAGTGCACCTAGATTTCTGACAAGGCACGCAGGTCTGCAGAGCAGGATGGTGACATTTGCAGAGGAGGAGAAGTTTGCACCCATGGGAGCAGTTGGGCGAGTGAGGGTACTCTTTGCACAGTAGGTGCACCAGGGCGCCTAATTTTGCAGAGCAGTACAAATCTGAGATTTCACTTTTGGGGGTTGTTCCTTGCTGTGCACAGCAACTTCCCCTCCACAGAAAGATTTGCTTTTTGCAACAGCTCTGACCTTGTGGAGAACAGGTCTTTTCCTACACTTTTAATGGGCAGATTTTGCATATTCTACTTGCATGTTAGAGCAGAAGAGAACTTTGCCCAATGTAAAAGAAATTTTCCAACATACAGAAGTGCCACATCTAATAAAGTTCAGGTATGCCATGGGGGAGGCCTTCACTCCCCTGATCAATTACATCCAAAAGGAAAGCTTAACTGAGAAACATGTTAGGAAAAAATGATAACTATATATTGTAAATTTAAAAAAAAGTATTTTAGATATGTTTGAATCAAAGTTGTGTCCATGAAGCTTAATTTGTCTATTTAACAATATCAGTTTCTATTTTCACTTTCTTCTACTTAGTGAACCTCTAGATCAGAGATAGACAACCGTTGGCTCCAGGGTTATATGTGGCCTGCTGAGCCTTACCCTGTGGCCCCCAGCTTCTTTCTGCTCTATTCGTCACCTGCCCTTTACCTGCCTTCTGCCCTGTCACCCGCAGCTCTTACTCTTTGCTTTATGCCCTACAAGCTTCTTCCATTGCCAAAACTCTTATAAATGGCAATAGTTTTCTTTAGGGATTGTGAGAATTCTGAGAGGAGTTTTAGGGTAAATGATTTTTTAAAAGGCATATGGGTTGGTTTGGGAGGAGGTATTGTGGGAGGTTAAGGAGTGTGTTGGTTTGAGTGGCATGTGGTGTCTCTTCCTTTCATTAAATGTATTCTTTTAAAACATACTAATTAGATTAAGAGTAATATGTGGCCCTTGACGTGAATCAGGTTGCTATCACTGCTCTAGATTGCTCTCAGCAGTCATTATACCATCTACTATTATGGCTTGTTCACACTTCTCAGAGAGTTAGTGCATGAAAAGTTCTTTAAAAGTAGAGGACAAATAGATTGTAATAATGTAGTTCACACCATTGGTTGCAGAATCTCACAGCGTGTTCTACTGATCATGAGCTAATGCCGTCTAAATAGAAAATGTACACAAATTGCCTGAAAAGTGCAGGGAAATTCATCTCAGCACATGTCATGTACTACACTCCAATAGAAGGATTTGAAAAAGCAGTGCATGAAAAACAAATAAAAAGGGTATGTAAATTGTATAAAATTATTGTATGGCTTATTACCCACTGGCATTCGGAAAACACCAGTATCAACGCATGTCAAATATCATCTCATATGACGTGCGGTGGTAACCAGTGTACTTGTAGTCCTGAAGAGGCAGCACACCGCAGTGAATATGGATAAAAGGCGCATGTAGCGTCAATAAGACACAATTAGATCACCACTGCTCACAAAGTTCCATCCCCATTTATATGCTCTTACTCATAGTTGCCTACTCTTTTGGGAGTTCTCCCGGACTCCCGAGAGAGCAGGCAAAAATCCCGTATCCAGCTGTCCCCGTTGTTCAAGATGGTGGGGGTGGAGCTAGACGCAGCATTGTGCTCCCCCGCCCCCCTGCTGCGATTGGCTAGAATTGCTTACGATTGACAGGGGTGGAGCATAACAGTGCACCACACATGGCCACGCCCCCCTCAACGGACACCCTCCCATACAGCTGCCTTCAAAAGTAGGTAAGTATGCTCTTACTAGTGTTACAAAATGCTGATTAAAGCACAATTTCTAATGTGAGAGGGTATGCATTGGTTACAATACATTACAACATGTACTGTATGTAAATACACACAGCACTCCAGTCATAGGTTTGCTCTTCATTTAGGCGTACCCCTGATTATGCAGCATATGTTCCTCAATAGCACACAGTGGGTAACAACCTTCATCTTAATAGGACATGAAATTACAAGATAGGATTAAGCAGTGCATGTCCAGTAGGCAAAGGATCAAAATAATTATCATCTCCAATATTCTAAAGGTCTTTGTTTAAATGTTAATAGAAATATGCAGAGAAGCGTTCATGCTGGGAGGTCCGCTGAGGGTAAAAGTACTGGCGATTGGACACTAATTAGCCCAGTCTGGATTTCTTTAAAAACAAAACAAAAATCATAAGGGCAAAAAAAACGTGGATTATGAAGAAGTTTGCAAAAAGTAAAAACATATAACCATATATGTATTACTATTAATATAACGTCTAATAATTCATATAAGACACAAGTGATACGGCCTTGTAACTTTATATGGTCACACCACTCCCTGGTGTATTATAATATCTTTATAATTTGTAGTATGTGGAGCGTTATCCTATATGTAATCATCCCCTGTAAATGGGCAGTGCACATTTGCATCTGCCAGTATACCTGGCATCTAAAATATATATTAGTGTGGTTTTCTTATAGTACGGTGGCCCTAACCATATAAATTCTGTAACTATTGTTTTGTATATTTACCTTCTAATCTAACATATGCACTTTGCCTGGAGCTGACGTGAATTCCCAGCAGTAGATGTACTATAGGTCCCAACATGCTCTACAACTCAGAGTTACCAGTGGTTCACAGAAATGTTGAGAGCTATAGGTTACCCAGAGATAAAGAGGCTGGGTTTACCTAATATACTCTTAGGGAACAGGATAGTCTCAGAATAGGGTACACAAAATCAAAGTAACTTCACTAAAATAGGAAAATAATTTCTCTCAAGTTTAGTCAGTTTCAGATATTGAGTAGTAAGGCAAAGTCTGATTACTAAAAAAAAAGACAAAAAAAATCTTTTTATCTGTTGATTAGAGCCTTAGGGGTATATTTACTAAACTGCGGGTTTGAAAAAGTGGAGATGTTGCCTATAGCAACCAATCAGATTCTAGTTATTTATTTAGTGCATTCTACAAAATGACAGTTAGAATCTGACTGGTTGCTATAGGCAACATCTCCACTTTTTCAAACCCGCAATTTAGTAAATATACCCCTTAGAGATGACACAGTTTGCTGAGAAAACAAGAGAGAAAAAGTCAAAGCGATCTTCAAAATAAAGAAAAATGCATTGACATGTTGCTGATTTACATCTGATATATTTCTATCTATCTATCTTTCTATCTATCTGTAACCCTTCGCACAACAATATATTGTTTTATAAGTGCTGTTTTATTGCCAACAATAGCACTCCAGTTCTTTTCAATTCTCATCAAAGGAGATAGGAAGACAAAACAAAAAAAACCAACAGAGGGATCTGCTGCTGACCGTTTCATGTCAGACTGCAGCCTTCCATTACTGTCAAGTTATTGCATCAAAAATGGATGTCTCATGCAATCTCAAATAACTCACACATGACACTTAGATCTCTATAGGGGTTTATACTGGGCAAACCAGAACCATACGGGCAGAAAACTGAAATGTGATGATGTCTGGATAACACCGTGGTATGTAAGACATCATATTGCAGACAATCTGTGCCAGCATTACTAAACACAAGTGTAAAAATTACAATTATAATCAGTGATGGAATTGGGCTGCCAGATCCTGGCAGTACAAGTGGGTGGTGCTTATATATATATATTGGCACAACTGTATCATTTTTAATCTACTGTATAAAACAGACTCATCCAAAACGCCTCCTCCAGCCGTGCACATGGTGGACGGCAGCACAAAGCCCATAGTTATCAACTGTTCCTGATTTCCAATTACAATCGAATTTTGCATATATAATGGGGTTCTCACTATTCCAATTTTCAAGGCTTTATACTTTATACTGTGGGGTAGATTTACTAAAACTTCTAAAAAGGAAAAGTGGAAAATGTCTAGACTGTACTTCATAAATGGCAGCTAGAATCTGACTGGTTGCTATGGGCAACATCTCCACTTTTCCATTTTAGAAGGTTTAATAACGCTACCACTGTGTATGAAAGAGGAATACCTAATATACAGTAAATTACATGGTAATAATATTCCGTATAGGGACAAACAATTACAATACGAGGTGAGACGGCACGGTACAGTAAACAACAAGCACGGTAACTCAGTAAGCTTGAAGCACAGCTAGAGAGGGGGGGGGGGGAGAGGGAAGATCCGCAGATGCCGGAGCCCAAGAGGGAAGGCGCGGATGACAGGGAGACTCCCAGAGGGGAGAGGAGGGAGCGAGAGGGGTCGGAGGGCAGAGGGTTCTTGAGGAGGAGGGCTAGGTAGCTGGAGAGCAGAGTTAGAAGTGGTGGAAACAGGAGGAGATATGGACCTGCTCAAGGGAGCGTACAATCTTAGGGATGACCTTTTACTTCCCAACCAGGAGGGGACAAGCGTTCAGCCTTTAATACTCTCCAAATAATGGGCACTTTTTTGGTTTCAGTTACCAAATCTGCCCCATTGATTGGGGCAGCATGTTGGGGACTAAACTTACTGCGTCAATGTAAGAAACTGGATGTGTGTAGAAATAATCATTGGCACTTTGGCAGTTATGCTTGAAACACTACAAGGACCAGAAAGAATCCTGCTTCAGCAACATAGTAGTACTACAGAAGTTACAATATCTACATTTACACTAAGCAGTGACTTGTTTTTATTGTACCAAGTTACTGTATAAATGTTTAACCCTTGATTCATGCTTCAGATTAGGCCTAGCCAACCTGTGCCTATCCAGGTGTTGTGAAACTACAAGTCCCAGCATGCCCTGCCAGCTATCAGATGACTATATTGTGGAAAAGCATGCTGGGACTTGTCGTTTCACAACACCTGGAGAGCCACAGGTTGGCCAGGCCTGCTTTAGACAAGAAGACATTTTATATAACAAACATAAGAATGAAATTATTTTCTCACCCAGCACAAATACAAGTTGTACAAGATGTGTGTTATATCAGCATCCTTGTGTGGCCTTTGTTTAGGAACAGATCACAGAACGTTGGACCTGGTTATCAAGGTTGACAACTGGATGGGTTCAGTCATTCTGCAATACTAGAGATCAGTCAAATTGCTACAAAATTTCACAGGAATCAAGTTTAGTGGTGTAACTGGTAATTTTCATAGGTGAAATTCAAGCTTTGATTTCCATTTGTGCGCCACCATTCAGTGGAATGCCATTCCGGACTGTAACTGTAAACTGCGCTGGAACAGATTGGTGGATGGTAATAATAAGTCGGGGCAGAACAAAACTGGAGGAACTATGGGTTGTAGAACATGATAGGGGGAATCTATCAGAACACTTATGGCAAATTCTACCGCATCAATTTGTGAAATCTGTCTGCAAAAAGTAATGAGGCAAATATTTACCAGGACAGGAATCTCCATGCAAGAGGCCAAAGTCATTTGAGGATTATAGACACTGTCCTCATGGCTACATTCTGCCTCTATTGTCTCCGTGGGCTCTCCATTTCACTCTATATAGAGTAGAGTACATATTTCATACTTGCCAACTCTCCCGGAATGTCCGGGAGACTCCCGAAATTCGGGTCGGTCTCACGGACTCCCGGGAAAGCAGATAAGTCTCCCGCATCCCGCAACTGCCTGGACAAAATGACGAGATTTGCGGTGAATCGCGCCATTGTGGCCCCGCCCCGGCGACAGAACAGCATTTCCGTCGCAGGAGGTGGAGCCAAAATGCTGCTCCCTCCCTCTAGTCACGCCCCTCTCCTGGACTGCATTTGCCGAAAGTAGACAAGTATGACATATATACAGCTGAACATAGTATTGTTGGATGGCAAAAGCATTTTGTGTCTCTTCTGCCCATGGGGTTAAACTCATAGTTGCAAATTACTCCAGTTTACTTTACAGAGATAATTGGATAATTTCCGATTTGCACACACTCCCTATGAAATGGTCTTATTACATCAGTTCCCAATATTTTTTCTATTTCATATATGATATGTTGAAAAGATGAGGTGGAATTGCTTAATACAATGTTGGTATCTCTTCAAAGATAGTAATACTGCCATGGAAGCCTGTATCTAACGCCTTGGATGAAATGTATATTTACCTCTAGAACGCCAGGTTTGTTATATTACATTGAACTTCTTTGAATAAAAATGCCGCTTAAATATCTTGTTGATTAAACTCTTTTTCAAATTGATGACATTTTCAAATGAATGAAAATTAAATTCAGATATCACTAACCAATAATTTAGACAACATAGATAGTTGTAGAGGGTAAACCCTCTTGTAATGTTTGTAGCTGCTCTATGGAACTATTATCCATATTTAAGAATTACATAGAAAGCATGTGCTTAAGCACTGAATACTAAAAGATATATATGGTGAGGATAATAAAAACAAACAACTGTTACATCTGGGCACATTACCTAAATTGCAGCTGCGTTCCAGGATACTGTTCTGCACAAAACTAATTTACAATTTCTCTGATTTGTAATTTGCTATGAAAAGAGCTAATTGTTTTTGTAAGATATGTTTCTCAGTCTTAAAAGTGACTTATAGGTTAAAAATAGTCACACACACACACACACACATATTCTGTAAAAGTAACACAAGCGGGTGCTTTACACATTGTATTCAAAACAATATTTTAATAAACAGCTAAAAGGATTTGACAATTAATGTGCATACCAGAAAAGAATATAATCAACACATTTATAGAAACATTGAACAGGAAAGACACCGGGGGGTACATGTATCAAGCTGAGAGTTTTCCGTCGGGTTTGAAAAGTGGAGATGTTGCCTATAGCAACCAATCAGATTCTAGCTGTCATTTTGTAGAATGTACTAAATAAATGATAACTAGAATCTGATTGGTTTGTCAAACCCACCGGAAATCTCTCAGTTTGACATATTTACCCCTGGAAATGCTTTTTTTTTTTGCTGCTCAGCAGCTCAGCATACAGTACCACAAGAGTTTCTGCAAAGCTTGAGTTGTATTAGGCCACGCCCCTTACACGTTTCATCACAATGACCTCATCAGAGGGCATAACCAGCAACTAACACATACATCTTTTATAGTATACGACAGCCAATAGAAGACATTGTATGTGTGTCTTAAGCAGTCCAATATCTAAACACATTCTAAAACAAACATGTCCCTTAAAATATGCAAACAGCATATAATATTTGTTTCTTTGCACATACATAGACACCAGGTTAATTGCAAGCAGAAATGACATAAACAAACAGTGTAATGTTACACAGAGAAAGGGAGCTTGGAGAGGTACCAGAGGTTGTGACTTTATACTTTGTGAGCACTATGGTATATTGGTAAAATGTATCCAAGGTTTGATATGTGTCTTATAAGGTGTATCTCAACCTATGGTGCACCTAGTACTAATTAGACAACGACTCAAAATAATATTGAGAGACTTACTGGAGACCAGTATTGTAAAGGGCAACTGGAGCATCCACTAGGCTAACCAGTATAGGGGGATCACCCTTAGGCTTCATATTAATGGTGTCTGGATAGGAATGAGCTCCTTTCCCAGTTTCCTGATACCACAACCAGGCAAAATAATCCATTGGATCAAAATGAGGAAAAGAAAGAAACTCTAACTTCAACTGACCAAAAACTTCAAAGTATCAGGAGCGTGTTTATTTAGTTCCAGCTTTTGACAAAATTTGTTGGGGTTCGTCCGAGAATATTATACATGCAAAGCATGGTGATGGTGTAGAGTATTTATGAAGCATCACGGCGGTACATCTAAAGCCCCAATATCTATTTTGCCATCTCAGATGGAAAACAATTATAAAAAGCTTTTTTCTTTGAATAAAGTATTTATCAATGTACCATATATTTAAAATATTTTCTTTTTTTGTCCAGATTTTTAGCTATTTTTCAACATATTATTTTGTTTATTTAATCTTATTAGTGGAACTGAAAGCCTAAGTCAAGGCTTCCAGCTACACTGCGACTGCACAGCCATCTATCTTGGTCACGCGTGTTCAGATCCCCAGAGACCGGGCCAGCTAAGCAGTGAGTTAACCTTTACCACTCCGTGCCAGAATCACACAGGCAACTGAATAACACCTTCCTCAGCGGGATTTATTAATAAATTGGGATACGACATTAGGGTTATCGCCACTTGTTAGTAAACAGGCCCTTAAATTCTAGGCTTTACATAGCCCTAACATTAGACCTTTCTTAAAACTGTACCTTCTGCAACTAGACCTAACATTAGACTGAGCTGTAATTCAAGCCAAAAAAAACATATTTTTAAAACAGGGCTCTGATCTCGTCTCCTCATATTCTATAGAGACAGGAAACTTTCAGAAAGCATCATTTTGTACAAAACATTTGATCGATAATGCAGACTGTACCTGAAGAAAAATCTGAGAAGGGAGTCAGCTTAAATTCATATCACAAAAATACAATAAAAAATATGTATTGTCTCTATACAACCTCTTTTCTTTATGAAGGTGCCACTTTTCATGGCTTTTCTACATACTTGCCCACTCCTGGGAGGGCAGGCTATCTCCGCATCCTGCCCACTTTCTAGTGAAGTGGGCAGGATCAGAGCCTCCACGACGTGATTCTCTGTGAATGGTTGTATTTTGGCCCCACCTCCAGCGCCAAAATGACACATTCACACCATTGCGCTGCAGAGGCGAGGCCAAAGTGTTGTGAATTCCCGTGCTCACCCCCCTCCCCTCTTGGAGGGGAAAAGAACAAAGTTGGCAAGTATGTGTTATGCTTTTGTACAAATATCACCAGGGGGTGAATGTATTAACTTGCGATTCTATGAAATCTACGATATTCGGCGACTTTGCCAACAGAATTTAAAATGGCACTTTATTTAAAGGCAAGTTTTGCCTTTAAAACCATTGCCATTTTAAAGTTTGCTGCCAAAATTGCCGAATATCGTTGATTTGCTAGAATCGCAGGTTAATACATTCACCCCCTGGTGTCTATGGCAATGCAGAAAGTCCCAGGTGTTCCTTAATTCTCTTCCCAGTTAAAGGTACACCCCCAGAATAATAAACATCAAACAGGTACCTAGCCAGACATGCTGTAGCAGCACTACTGTTTTGGTCATTAATTCACTCTGCATCAAACCTGGATTCAGTTAAAACATAAAAAGGGTGTTTAATTTAGGATTTCTGTGCATGTTTCTAATAACATTTTCAACTAATTAATTCAGTAAAAGAGAAACATGTCTTCCTATTAAGCATTCCAAAATGACAAGACAAACACTTTAGTAGCCAAAACCACCAATGTTCCAAAAATGTCAGTGTCGTTACCAAATGGAAACACTTCTAACGAAAATCTTTAGAAACTTATTGCACTGTAAAAGGTTCCAGAAACAGATTGACGGCACAGAGCGCAGTCACTCAATCTCCATTTGTTAGGTTAACAAGTATTCGCCACATGCATAGAGAGCTATAAAATGTATATAGAGTTATTTACAAATATGCAAACATTCCCCTTACCTGCATATGTCATTTTATGATTTTACGCACATAGTCATGCATACATGTGCCTTGTTTTACATGAATTTGTATGTATAGATGGCAGTGTCTGTGGGGGTATAATATTTTGCTTGTGATGGCAGAAGCTGGGTGTCAGGCTCATGTGCCTTTCTCCCACACACAAAAACAAGAATTCATTTTGCAGAAGAATATATTTCAATGAGATTCCCATGATAAGGGGACATTCCGTGGTATCAGGCGGCTGATCAGCCTCTTTTTTCACACAACAGGACAGGATCAGCAGGTGCCAGTGATGGGGAGTGATATACTTTCAATGGAATCATATTAACCATCCAGGTATATTTGATGTAGTTAAGCACATAGATATGTACACAAATACATATGTAATAAATATACTCAAAGTAAACACACAATAGTGAAACATGTAGTACAGACATTATGGGGTAAATGTATCAAGCTGAGAGTTTTAAAGGCGGGTTTGAAAGACCAATCAGATTCTAGCTATCATTTTATTAAGCACATTCTACAAAATCACAGCTAGAATCTGATTGGTTGCTATAGGCAACATCTCCACTTTTCAAACCTGCCGGAACACTCTCAGCTTGATACATGTACCCCTATGTCTCTTATTCCTACTTTCACTTAGGCTGGGTACACACTATGGAAAATTTCTCCTGATGCGATATCCTTAATTTTTTACCAGTGATCAGCATGACGATTCATGTGTACACACTAAACACATTTTACACGATTTACCTTCAGATCTGTGCTCTTCACCTGTCATAAATAGTTCACTGTATATGCCCTTCTTCCCCTTTACAAAACCTTTACATACGTAACTCATACTTACCAACTCCCGGGTCCCGGAAACTTGTTTCCGGGAGAGGGGCATGACTGGAGGGCGGGACGGGGCGGGACGAGGCCAATCGCTTCATTTTGGCCCCGCCCCCGCTAAAACGTAATTTATGCCGCGGGGGCGGGGCCAAAATGACGCGATTGGTCTCGTCCCGCCCCGTCCCGCCCTCCAAAATGGCGTGATTCCTGAGATCAGGATGCAGGAGAAATGCCAGCTCGCCCGACTGCCAGACTGACCCGAATTTCGGGAGTCTCCCGGACTTTCCGGGAGAGTTGGCAAGTATGACGTAACTACCTTATCTAAAAATAAATACACAAAGACATATAAAGTGGCTAAAGAAGAGCGGGACAGCTACCAGACTGATACCCAAAACCAAGCGTAAATATGGCGAACCGCCATGCTTCCACTTAAAATGGAAATTACCCTTAAATGTCTGGCTGACGCTAACCTGGCATCAGAGTGACTGCACCCCCTCTAAACTCACTTCCCTCCCTCACTGAGCCGGACAAGGCCCCTCCCCACTGAAGGAACAAGAGTTACCGTTTCTTTGAAGGGGACAGAGACCTGAGGCCAATCAGGATAGTGCCGTATGTACCAGCCGCTGATCGCAGTGCCTTCCTACCAACTGTGCCTGCTCTGTGGCGAGGGGGAAAATAGGTAAAAACAGGCACTAAATATCAAACCAGCACCAGGCGTTTATCTTGCAAAGCAGAATGAGGCAACCAGGAAAAGAGGGGACCTATAAAGGAACCCAAGACCCTCCCCTGAGACCATCATTGGTTGGGCCTGCAACCACAGTTAACCCATTCAAGGTAAGTGTAAGCTCGAATGCAAACACTGTCATTATTTAACTGCGTTCGTCTACAGGGACTCTCTTATAATAAGCATCTTCTGAAAAGATCCTGACTCTGCACACTCCATAGAGGTCTATGGACATGTACATACACACTGCAGAATTGGAATAACATCTTTCCATCGTTGTATAAGATTTTTAGCCCAGTTTAAAAATCAAATTAAATGATACAATGTGTTTTGGAACAATAATGATCCATCGTTGCAGTGTACACACTCTCAGGCCGAGCGGTCATTTACCATTTGATCGGCCCGATAATCTGCTGAAAACCCTGAAGTGTGTACCCAGCCTTACTGTAGGGGATGGTAGGGGATTATAACTTGAAGTTATAATCTTCATGGGATAAGCATTTCCAGCAATCACCTGAAAGTAGGTGGAGAGTAATTTTATGAGGACAATTCCCAAAACTGAAATGCAAGCACATATCTGTGTGCAAAACAGACAAATAGCAGCATTTGTGCATATAAATATATTAAGTGTCTTAACGTTCTGAATGCCACATAGAAGGTTTTCATTTACTTTAACTAGCAACATAAGTACATTTTAAGCATGAATATTATTTTTCTTAGCTACAAATCATCATCTCCTTTTCAAAATTCCTCTGGAGGTTGCAAAATATGGTTGCCAGTTACACAGACACAGGCTCACAACCCTCAGCATGTCATGTGCAGGCACAGCGGGAAAAATAGGGGATGGATCTTTTAGTACACAGAGCAGACAGAGCTCAGAGGGGCGTTCAAAAGCTTCTCTGCTCACTTCATCAAGTGGCTGTGGTTGCCATGTTACTCCATGACCTCGTGTGGATTTCTAAATCATTAGTAACAGAAAGAAAAAACATACCAAGGAAAATGGTAAACACCAACATACTTCTTATTGTCTGCCACAATGCTTTATGTTAAAAAAAGCTATGATGCTACTTCTCTCCTGGTAATATTGTGTCAGAAAGGATCAATAACAAAGCTGCATCAAAGCGCAAATTTGTAACATTGTGTACCTATTTTTTTTAGGGTGCCAAAATGACATGGTCCTGCCCCCAATATTCAGAGATGGACTATCCTTATTGTCTCAGTTCCCAATCATTAAATGTTGGGAGGTATTTCCAGGGGAAAGCATTGAGCAAAATAAAATAATTTTCAGCATTGGCCAATACGATATAGATATGTACACCTTTGTATAAGATAGAAAATGCTGTACTGTCGAGTATGACTTTAAAGTGGAACTTTAAAAATTACCCAACAGGAATAGGAAAAAAATATAAATTTAGTAGCAATTTCTGTTATGTATAAGTATGACCTTGTGGGTGTCAACAGCAAAAGCTTTAGGTTCAGTAGGAGATTGCCTCTTGAGCATCTTCATGAGAAGGCTCTATATTCAAATATTTTGCAAGAACATTATTTTCAAGTCGAAAGAACCAAAAAAACATTAAATTAGTTATCTCATCTCAATAGGCGGCCGTTCTTTGGCTCTTTAACCAAGTGTACATGTGCCTGTCTGGCTAACCAGTTTGGAATGGCTGTCCCTACGCTGGCATTTATACCAGAAATAGTGTGATAGGAAGCAAGACCGGCTTATTGAACTTGATTGATAAGAGTCCTGCACACACTTGAATCCTCCCTGGAGAGTAGGCCACCCTCCTGGAATCTGCTTTGCCTCTAAAGAGGGCGAGGCCTTGAGGACCAGATTCATGTCATCAGGCCTTACTAGGAGGGTCCTATAAACGGTTTACGTCATTGTGGCCCAGACACTTGCCCTGTGTACCTCCTCCTCTCTCGGAAAGAAGTCCAGAAAGTAGGCAAGTATTTTCTCTATTCCATCCCCCCGACCCCCTTTAAGTGGAACTATTATCAGGCAGCAAGTGATTTAGCCTGCCAGTGCTGAAAGTCACAGTGCGACCTGGCTCTCAGTGTCAGATTATGTAAGGGTTCTGGCAGAAGACTTCAGTTATTTGCTGTACAGATGGGGCATTCTTATTGAGAAGTAGACAACCCATTTTAAGTCTTACAGATTTGTGGACAGTGGAAAATGTTTCAGTAATTTATTAGTTATGCTTTATTTGTGGTTTTCTTTCTTGTTTAATGTAGCCTGGTACAAAATATCCACACTTCTTTTCTTGCAATACATTATTATTATAAACAGCAATATAAACCTTTTTCTCACCCTATACACTAATATAAAGAGAAGGGCACTGTGCTGAAGGTAATGTACATTAAATTAAGATGTTTGCGGAGAACAAGATGACTCACACACCAGGTTACTGGATGCACAGAGTGACAGGAAACAACCTTATATGTAACAGATGTGAAACCTCTTGTTATCTGGGACATCATTCAGGAATAATGAAATCTGAAATGTATGTGAAATTGATAACCTTGTGGTGAAAGAGAACATAGGCATTTTTCTTTAAGCGTGAGGATTGACATAAGTTTTGCAGCATAACACAACTCTTGGGGAGAAATAATAGGGTCCCTTGGCTTGGTAGAAATTAGTTTCCTGATTGATGAATGTCACAGCGCATCTCTGCAATGTTCCACAAAACATTTATTTTAACAGTGTAACCCCAGAGCAGAGGAATAATCAACCCACTGAGTCTAGTTGTAGCAATGTCTTTGCTCCTAAGTCTGTGCACAGTAAAAGATGAACAAGAGGTTTGCTACTGATAGTCAGGCCAAGGGGAGCTATCTGTAAAGTGTCAGTACGAGGGCTCAGAGAGCTTCATTTGTTGCTCACAAGCTCTGCTGTTTACTTCGCTATTTATTTCAAATCGACTTGTATATAGAACATTAAATATAATAGTGGGCCTAGGGCTGCGGGGTAACATAATACCCATTTGCAGAGGGGTAACTTTGTTGTGTGTATTTTTGGGTCTTGCTTGCTGGGGGGGTAGAGTCTCTGGAGTGTGTCCGGGCCCCGTTGGACACCAGGGGGTTCAAATAGACCCTTTTAAGGTTTTCTCTATGTGGACTCAATTATCTGGAAATGTAATGTTGCCTTCCGTTGGGCCCAGGGACCAGGGGGCGCCACTAGTGCATGATATTCTTGGCCCATTTCTGAAACTGGTTCTGCTGGTTATTCTATGCAGTAAAATCTCCAGTAGAATAGTTCCAGATCGCTTTTAATTCTCTGATACATGTTTCTGGCGGCTAATCAGTAAATTACATGGAAGTAAAACAACACTACAGAGGTCTAATAGCCTTGATTTTCTGTCCTTCATATTTCAAGCATTTTAGATTGTAGAATTGTCATTGATGTTGAATTATTGATGTTGATCAAGGAAGATCAATGTTGTATAACAATAAAAGAGTCTGGTGATACATGGCAGTTCTGGCTGTAATATTCATCATGGCTGTGTATAGAAGAATTATACATAGTATTGCTTTATGGGAGTCTTATAAATATCCACCATAGGCACA
The DNA here is from genome assembly GCF_038048845.1 of Mixophyes fleayi. NCBI lineage: Eukaryota > Metazoa > Chordata > Amphibia > Anura > Limnodynastidae > Mixophyes > Mixophyes fleayi. The sequence goes on from NC_134402.1 coordinate 78,182,125, forward strand.
TATTATCTAAAGGAAACTAAGTGCTGCCCAAACTGTGCTTAGAAGTTTTATTAATAATGATTTTACAATTAGATAGATAGATAGATAGATAGATAGACAGACGGATAGATAGACAGATAGATAGATAGACAGATAGATAGCTAGACAGACAGACAGCTAGATAGCTAGATAGATAGATGGACTGATAGCTAGATAGATAGATAGATAGATAGACAGATAGATAGATAGACGGACTGATAGATATATAGATAGACAGACAGACAGCTAGATAGCTAGATAGATAGATGGACTGATAGCTAGATAGATAGATAGATAGATAGATAGACAGATAGATAGATAGACGGACTGATAGATATATAGATAGACAGACAGACAGATAGATAGATAGACGGACTGATAGATATATAGATAGATAGATAGGTAGATAGACAGACAGACAGATAGATAGACAGATGATTAGATATTATTTTGTTTATTCTTTTAAAAATTTAAGGACATACTAACAAACATGAAGGGCTTGATTCAAGTTCAGATGTACGTTAATTTGTGTAGCGTATCTTGCGTGAAATAGCTCTGTAAATGCTCAGAAATGGACCTTAAGAAAATGAACACAATTGCACACAATTCATGTCAGAACGCAAATGACACTTACGGCTGCCTCCGACTTGAGATGCTCAATGCGGGAGGGATGGGAGGATACGTAGGGGCGTTCCAAAACAGATGTGGTCAATTCAAGTCCTGGGTTTCTCACAAATGCGCTTGTTTCACCTTTGTCATTTGCTCCAGCCGTAGGGCAGAGGTAAGCGCTGATTGATAGTAATGACTGGTACGGCATAGTCTTTGGTTTAAAAGCTACACTTATGCCTACTACTAGATAGCACAGAACATGTGTATGCAAGATAGATGATAAAAAGGCATTCTATGTATAGTATGCTTTAAAAGCATATTTATGTATTTAATGTAAAAAAATAATGTATAATTATTTTGGTATCTATATTTTTATTACTGATTGCACTGTTGATAGCTCTTCATTTATTTTAGAATATACATTTAGTTATGCGTTCTGATGTGACCTTATAGTGCACATATGATTGTGCGTATACTGCAGTCTTTCCTCCTGCCTATGTACGTGCAGACAGAGGGTACTTACACCCAGATACGCCTGGGTTTAACTACGGTCAGAACTATGCCCAAGTTCTGTGCCTTTTTTTTTTTTTAAAAAAAAAGGAACTTATCTGCAAGTTACCTTCTGACTTGAATCAGGCCCAAAGTACAGCTCACATTTTTCTCCAACTTTTGCTCCTCTACAGTAGTGACAAGCATAGAGACAAATTGTAATATCCGCTTCTGTCTATTTGCTTCATGTTCTACACAAATGTAAACATTTCAAATGCTGCTGCAAGCCCGTGTAAACTCATCTGTTTAAAAAACACATTTCTGAAAACTTAGAAGCATTTATTACCGTTGACACAGATGACAAATGACAAAACGGTGTGTCTAGGAAGTGCGGAATGATGTACAGCCTGCTCACTGTGTAGTAACCCCTAGTGTGCACACGGCGGGCAAGAAATGAACCAACCTCTTTGCATATTGAATGCCTTGAGAAGAACTCCACACCTCCTCCATATGGCTTCACAACGCAGCTTAGCAGCACAATGCTTTCTTGTTAAAAACCAGCGCGATAATTAGCTGTCTTGCTCTGGGCTATTTGCTCAAATGATGTGATCACTTTGTGCAGGTTTTTCTGGTAAAGTCTATAGGTCAAAAGTCTACAACTGGAGACAGTTCTTGGAATGCATAAAGCACAAATACTTCAGTTATCATATTTGAAAATGAAATAGGACAGCTGTTTAGAGGAATTACAGCAGGACACTTCCAGCAGAATCTATGGGCATTAGACTGGTATATCTATTAGCATGATAGCGTGTAAACAGTGCACAGCACAAAACATTGGTACAGGTGACTTGAAACTCTTAAAACAAACAGGACCACTGTTCAGAAATGAATACAAAATACAGAGTTACTGGCCAAATAACACACTTAATATTAGACCTCCCATCTGTCCTGTTTTCAGTGGGACTATCCTGATTTTAGGGCTCTGTCACGATTTTACGACTCTGTCTTGATGACATCAAGACCATAACTTAGAATTCTAGCGCCTGGGGCGAGAAAGACAAATGCCGCCCCCCAAGCCCTCAATGTCAACCAAATTAGCCTAAAATAATCCTAAATTGCGCCCCCCCCCTTCAGCGTTGCGCCCTGGGCGGTCACCCCTGTTGTACAGCCCTAGTTACGGCCCTGCTTGATGTCCCACCGGAGCCATGTTTGTCCCACGGGTGGGAATGTAGGGGGAAGGGAGATATCTAATAGGTCGCCTGGCTCTTTACAGCACTCGGCAGCCCTCTGGGGGCATGGCCAGGCCTCCACTGTGACATGCCACACCCTCTGTCCTGCTCCCGACGAGTGTCATGTAGGGAGGTATGAATTAATGGTATGAGAAACTGTTTTGGAGACTGTTTTGTAGGCAGGATCTATATTACCCTCTGAATGGAATTTAATGAAGACCTTGAGGTAAATGTATCAAGCTGAGAATTTTCTGGTGGGATTGAAAAGTAGGGATGTTGCCTATAGCATCCAATCAAATTCTAGCTATCATTTTGTAGAATGTACAAAATAAATGATAGCTAGAATCTGATTGGTTTTTCAAACCCGCTGGAAAACTCTCAGTTTGATACATTTACCCCCTTATGTGTTTTCAAATCATTGTACATTTGCAGACCTGTTTTTCACAGATAGCTGCCTAATGCTGTCATTACATAGTAATCTGTAACGCAACAGCACGTGTTCCCCCTTACAGCTCCTGAAAACTAACACGCTGAAGTAAACACGTACAATTAAACAAATGCCTTGTTTTCACACTAACGGTGCACGTTGCACGTTATTGATACCACCCGGGGAGAATATGCTGATTTATTTTGATGTCTAATTACAGGAAGATTTGTGGGCTATAACTCTCTTTTTTAATTCCTCTACTAATGAGGTCACTTGCTTAAACTTCCTTAATAAAACAATACTAGAACCATACCATTATTATTATTCATAGATATTTTCATGGTCATTCTTTTATTCGCTATTGCGAAACTAATTACAGATGTGCAAGGTACTTATAAACCTTGCTTGCAGGTAACGTACCCACAGCGAGAGCAGCTGGGGAGCTCGGTACAGAAAGCCATGATTCACTGAAACAAACACTTCATTGCTTTAAACACAAGTCTTTATGGCATAAATATAGTCAATTTCAAACAAAAGGTTTTACTGTGTGAAGAATGAACAATACAAAGGGCACTATTTCATTAATCCATCATTATATATAAGTTTTAAAGAAAAGTGAAACTTCTGCAAGTGCATCTAGGTATATATGTAACTCTGTTTACTACAAGGAGGGTACCACTGCACTAGGTATCGCTATTCCAGTATCAAAATATAATTACAAATGTTAGAATAGTTTACTGGGTGGTGCACTATTACACAAATAGCTATTATTGAAGCATGAAGAGGATAGGAAGAATTGTGTATTGGAAGGCACTCAGCGATCTACTTGTTAAAAATAAAAAACTTGTACTTTATTAATATACTTAAAATAGACCTCCTAATTGAATAGCGAAATATTAAAGTGACTAAAGTGAATTAAAATAGCAAATTAAATTGCTATGCCCTGCTACTTGTTATCAATATATATATATAAAGCTAATCTATATATAATAGTCACTCGTCTTCTAATTATATATGACTACCTAAGATACCATTGCAACTGAAAATGTATGCTGTGTGTACTGAGGTTATCTTTATTGGAACCAATGGTCATATGATTATAGTTGACACAATTTATAAGGTAATGAGCTTATATATTGACTCAAACCTCTGGTGATGTAAGGAACATTTTATTATATAAATATATTCTCATGTTTATATAAGCTCACACCAAGTTGAGTATTGATATATGTTATTATTAAGTAGTATTTCTGGGGCTAAAAGGAACTCTGACTAATGTTGATTAGTTTGTATAATCTAGTAATCCTTTGTCCCTGTAATATACTACTGAACTGCTAACAAACAGGCGCTTGATATGTCTGTAGTTCTCCTGCTAATATTGATAGTGCCGTTTGTGCAGTCCTGCATACACACACCAGTGGACTGCTACCAATCAAGCACCTGATATATCTGTTAGTTCACCTACTAAATAGCGGTAGTGCCGTTTGGCAATCATACACACACACATACATTTAGATTAATAAATGACCCATACAAGGGTGAGTGATAGTTAGGTTAATACAGGTAGCAAGGAGTGAATATTTGCAGCAGCAGGGTAAACGCCAACGCGCGTTTCGCTACATGCTTTTTCAAGGCAACCAGAAGTGAGGAAGATTGAGAGTATTTATGCAGCTGTTCACGCCCACTGCTCTGACGTGTCACTCTACAATAGGCGGAGACTCCGTGTCTCATGATTTCCGTGATTGATAGTTGAAGTAACCTATCCTGTTGATAGAATTTATGTTTAGCCATTCCCAATGATAGAGGATTGGGGGATCTATGTTTTCCGTTTGTCAGCATGTAAACAAACACTATGTGAATACTGAATTGAGATTTCTTGAACTGTTTCAGTTAATTTAAAATACTACAGCAGTCTAAATAAGGGAATGAATCTCCATATAATATGGTAAGTATGTGATGATATTTGATCCTATGCATATAAGAATTAAAATTAAAGCTTATTATACATATGTGTTTATGTGATGATATTTGATCCTATGCATATAAGGATTAAAATTAAAGCTTATTATACATATGTGTTTAGATAACACAGATTATGTAGAGTATGTTATTGATAATTACTAAGCTAATACCATAATCCAGCAATGCTTAATCCCATTAACTCAATTGATATATTCACTGTGCATACATTTTGTAATGTGTGAAATTCTTATTGTATTTATACATTCTAGATTAAACTAGATTGAGATTTGTCCATATTAAACCCTTCAAGATCTGAATGGATCAAAGTGAAAAAGATATATAGTGAAAATAAAATAAATAAAATAAAAGTGATAAATATGAAGCCCATAAAAATTAAACTATTAAAATTAATTCATAAATTGTGAAATTAACGGTTAGATGAGCCCATGTTAAAACATAGAAGAGGGCATTTAAGGTGAGACATTTGGACTACATATGGTCCCTATAATATAGTTACTCTATTAAGTGGACAAATATTTCAAGTGATTAAAGATTGGTATAAAACTATACCTACAGTTTGTGAAAATATGGTTAAATCTTGTATAAAAAGATAGACACCCAACAAGCATTATAATTATCCTCATAAATAGACCATAAAGTTATTGGAATCATTGAGTCCATTTGGGATCAAACTATTCATCATGAAAATTTGTCTTGCTTCTCGTTTAAGGAGTTCCTGTTGAAAATTGCCACCACGGATTCCCAATGAGACCTTTTCCATGGCAAAACCTGATAATAGTTTGGGGTTACTGCTATGATGTAATAAAAAATGTTTTGCCACAGTTGTCAAAGGTTTAAATTTATCTTTATCCCGAGAGGCATTTTTAATATTATTTACGTGTTCTAAGAGGCGTTTCTTGAACGGCCTACTTGTCATACCAATATATTTCAACCCACACGGGCAAGTTAGACAGTATATCACACCGATAGAGTTACAATTCAGAAACTCAGTTATTCGCCAAGTTTTAGAGTAGCGGTCAGTATATTCTTTAGTTTGTATACAATATTCACACGCCTTACATGTGCCACATTTAAAGAATCCTATAGTTGTCTTAGGAATCTTATTGTGGGAACTGAAATGGCTGTGTACCAATTGGTCTTTAAGATTTCTAGATCTTCTTCAAGACATGGAGACTTTGTTAGGCAAAATCTGATTTAGATCCTCATCTAATAATAATACGTTCCAGTGTTTCTGAAAGATCTCTGAAATAGCCTTCCATTCGTTACAGAATGATCCAATCATTCTAACTCCAGAGTCCTGAACTTTATTTTTTACAGATGGATATATTAATGATTCTCTATCTGTTTGTTGGACCGAGTGTACTGCTTTCCGTATAATTTTATTACTGTACCCCCGCCGTTTTAATCTAGTCTGCAATTCCTGAGATCTTACTTGAAAAGTATTGTCATCTGAGCAGTTACGTTTAGTCCTAAGAAGTTCACCCTTAGGGAGACCTCTAAGGACAGGGGGAAAATGGGAGCTGGTATAATGTAACAAACTATTCGTAGCTGTGGACTTCCTATAAACATCAGTACAAATTTTACCTTCTCTATTAATTTGTATTTGTAGGTCAAGGAAATTTATAGTGTTTTTATGAATATCTGAAGTCAATTTCAAATTGAGATTATTGTCATTAAGAATTTCAATGAATTCCTGAAACATATTTTCCTGACCATCCCATAATATTAGTATGTCATCTATATAGCGAAGCCATAATAGTATATGGTTCGTATATTGTTCATTTTCATCATTAAATACAAATTGTTGTTCCCACCAGCCGAGAAAGATGTTAGCATACGTCGGTGCACAAGATGTGCCCATCGCAGTCCCTCTGATCTGAAGATAGAATTTATCCTCAAATAGGAAATAGTTCTTTGTCAAAACAAAATCAAGAAGTTCAATCAGAAATGTATTGAATTCACTCTGGATCTTCATGTCTAAAAAATGTCGAAGTGCCTGGATGCCATATTGATGTAATATATTTGTATACAGGGATTCCACATCAAGGGATGCCAACATGGTTTTGCTATTAACTGATAAATCATTAATTTTGGATAGTACATCCAAAGTATCTCTTGTATATGAGGGCAAACTCGTTACAAATTCACGTAAATGTTGGTCTACAAACTGACTGGCTTTTTCAGTCAGACTTCCAACCCCTGAGACTATGGGTCTCCCTGGTGGAACCTTGTCATTTTTATGAATTTTCGGTAGAGCATATAAGGTTGGAATAATTGGATTTGCTACCTCAAGAAAATCAAAGTCCATTTTCGATATTATTCCATTGTTGAAAGCTCGTTTTATTAAATTCATATACATTGACAAGAAGTTGGCAGTGGGGTTAAAAATAAGTCTTTTGTAGCATAAGGGATCATCCAATTGGCGATATATCTCAGCCTTATACATTGATATTGGCCATAGGACAATATTCCCCCCTTTATCCGAGGGTTTAATCACTATGTCCTTCCAAGATTCTAAATCCCTTAAAGCATTCCTCTCTTGTACAGTGAGATTACATTTAGATTGTGAATATTTGATTTTACCCATTAATTTGTCAAGATCCCTTGATACTAGATCCCTGTATATTCTAACTTGTGGGCATATTGACAGGTCAGGAGAAAATCTAGATTTCTTTTTCAGTTGTAATTTTGCTGTATTTGTGACTGTTAATAAACATTGACCAGAATTGGTGTCTAATTCTTGCAGAGTTTGTAAAGCTTGTCTCTCCTCCTCAGTTTCTAGACTGAGTATTTGTACAGTAGCATCATTCATATCAGGATTGAGTCTCTCTTTATTACCAAAGAATTTTTTAAGGAGAAGTTTTCTAGTAAAAAACGCAAGGTCTTTTTCCCATTCAAATCTGTTGAACGTTTTATTTGGGGAGAAGGTTAAACCCTTACTCAATACTTGAATATGTGCAATATCAAGTGGTTTGTCTGACAAATTTATAATTCTCAAAGTGTCTTCCATTATCTCTGTCGTCTGTTGTTCCTTCGAAATGTTTGAAGACCTTCTAATCCTTCCATCTGCTTCCTCTTTTTGTCTTTGGATCTTGCCCCTCCCCCTTCGTATCGGTTTGTGGGTACATGGCCCCCTACTTCTGTGACTGCACAAACGGCACTATCAATATTAGCAGGAGAACTACAGACATATCAAGCGCCTGTTTGTTAGCAGTTCAGTAGTATATTACAGGGACAAAGGATTACTAGATTATACAAACTAATCAACATTAGTCAGAGTTCCTTTTAGCCCCAGAAATACTACTTAATAATAACATATATCAATACTCAACTTGGTGTGAGCTTATATAAACATGAGAATATATTTATATAATAAAATGTTCCTTACATCACCAGAGGTTTGAGTCAATATATAAGCTCATTACCTTATAAATTGTGTCAACTATAATCATATGACCATTGGTTCCAATAAAGATAACCTCAGTACACACAGCATACATTTTCAGTTGCAATGGTATCTTAGGTAGTCATATATAATTAGAAGACGAGTGACTATTATATATAGATTAGCTTTATATATATATTGATAACAAGTAGCAGGGCATAGCAATTTAATTTGCTATTTTAATTCACTTTAGTCACTTTAATATTTCGCTATTCAATTAGGAGGTCTATTTTAAGTATATTAATAAAGTACAAGTTTTTTATTTTTAACAAGTAGATCGCTGAGTGCCTTCCAATACACAATTCTTCCTATCCTCTTCATGCTTCAATATATGTAACTCTGACTGACTATGATATTGTGTGATAGTCCCATTAATAACACGTATACACTCAGCCCATTGTCGACACTAAAGCTGGTTTAGCACGAACTGTTCAGTTTGATCACAACATAACAGAATCTGCTACTCCAGACATATGTGTGACCGAACTGGTCATATTCAGTAACTCAGGGTTGGGTTGAATGACCAGAGCACATAGACCTACTGAAAATGGTCAGTTAATAACCACTGACAGATTGCAGCCATTGGCCAACTGGCTTTTTATGTCACAAATGATTCAATCTCATTTTATACTAATATATTTTGCTGAGGAAACACCACAGACACTTCAATTCTGGGCCAACAATTACACTGTGTGTCTGGCTAGCTTAAGTCATGCTACATGTGCCATTTTTGATAAAGTGTATCCATGCTACTCATGCTGCATGTCGCTGTACCTAAAGGGTTATCTTTAATGGAGCATTAAATGAATGATCAATGCAATAAGGTCATCATAATGCAGGAAGCCTGTATCCACACCTTACTGCATGCTGCATTTACCTACTAGAGGCAATACTGGCTGATAGAGGTATTCTAAGTCACATACCTACAGTTGTAAACCAACTTGTGTTTAGGCTAAGCTCTTCTAATTCCCATAATATGTTCTCTCATTTCATATATAATGGTTACCCTCCCCCAATGGGGTGCAGCCAGTGAATAAATATTTTTTTATTATCTCAAGGAGATTTGGGTTGTATGACTACAAATCTACATGACACATGTGTGTGCTATTCTACTGAAACTGTTCACAGCCAAACGCAGATACGAAACTCCGTATGACAGGATAAAATGCCTAAACGGCCTAAATGTTCTGTGATTACACACAAGGCATATCTGTGCCGCTATTTTACTGTTTGATTTGGAATGTGGATGCAATAAAGTGTTTACCTGTATTCTATTCCAAGAAGCAATAACTTTTTATGGTGGATTAGGCTAGGTTCACACTGAAGAATGTTCTGACTGATGTGTTACAACGACTTTACTTTCCACCGAAGGTACAATCGCTCGGATCATTACTGCGCACACACTAGTCATGTTTTAGACGATTAACGTAAGACCAACCGTCCGGGCAGCAACTTTTTACAGCCATATTGTCGTAAGCAAAGATTTGATTTTCGTACACACTAAAACGACATATAAGGTATGTATGAGGACGTACATACACACACCCCAAAAGGAGTCGCAGCTCGAGGAAGTATCGCCAGTTGCTCGTGGATCGACCTGAAATTTATACACACTACATGATCATTAGGTGATTGGGAGGAAAATATGAAACAGTCTGACCAACCAAATGAGCCGACATTCGACACTTTGGGATGACTTTTGACCATCGTGTCATTATACACGATGGTATCGGATATGTCACCTGATTGGCCAAATAGTTGGACAAAAAAGCTCCAGTGTGCACCTAGCCATAGCACGTGACTGTGTAAAGAACACAAAGTTGGTTGGAAACTATTGAAAAAGCGATTTCCAGTAACAATTTTACTAAAGACCGAAAGCCGCGATGATCATGCAGATATTGCTCCTGTGCACCAGCTATGTTCCTCTATTTTCAGAAATCCTATCTACTGCACAGCTCTGATGGAGAACAAATTAAGATGCATTTGGTTTGGTGAGAGCTAGTGGGTCTCTATTTACTCTGCAACCCTCTTTGCAACTGTATAACATTTGGACAGAGGCCTACATGGTACACTGACACGTACAGAGATTGCTAAAAAAAAAAATGGGATGCATGCTCTCATTTTAATGCCTCTGGGTGGGGTATATAGTATTGTATAATGAGAAATAGGTATAAAGATAATTATATGTATACTACTATTATATTCTTTATATCCTCTGGGGCCCATAGATTTTAATCTCCCCCACCAGCCTGTGTGCCTATATGAAATGTAAAAAAAAACTGGAAAAAAACAAACTTCTAAGCTCATTAAAATGCAAGTAAAGCCATCAATCAAAATTAATATGAATCAAACACTGTGGGGTCTATTTATTAAGCTGTGATGAGCCAAAAATCTAGGGAAAACAGCTGTTTTCTCCAGAGAATGGCTATCAAGTTTTTCTTTCAAATCAGCCGTACATGTGCAGTAGCCATTGGAAGGAGGTTTTACTTACTTTAGGAGGGGGGAGGGGGTTGCCCAGGATCGCCTGTAAGACTTAGCTTGATAAATACCAGCGGCAGTACATTTTATATCACTGTGGTACGAGGCAATCCAAGATGATAATTACTGATGCCCACTATTCACCAGTTATAAATAGAAGCCTATGTATTACTGAAATAAAAAATATTGACCAGTAATAATCAGTGATGTGCCATTAAATTAAATGACAATTCCAATTTTTTTTTTACCTATATCGTATCCCAGGAGGATACTGTTCTAAATATATGGAATATCATTGCATCTTAGTATATATCTGAAAACATAAATTATGTGATGTAGTAGTAATTTAAGCAGGATGCCACTAGAGCAATTGGCAACAAAGAAAAAGTGGAGCCTATTCAATACTTACACAATATTTCAACATATACATTGGAGAAAAACATGTTAACACAACAGAAGTGATTCAATGAATGAATGTGCCCACTCCAAAATGATAATATTCAGACCCACTAAACAAAATTTGAATCTGAGCGCGGGAGGAGACATGGCGTGATGACGTGTGTTTTGGCATCATATGATTGGATGGGCAGCTACTAACCAACAAGCGGATAACAAAAACCCATGGTAAACTTATTTTACCATATTATCACTGCTGGATGGATAAAAACTTTTACCTGAGTCTACAGCATAAGAATAAAGCTAACCAACTTAAAATGGCGGCAGAGGAGGGGTTTGAAAGGGAGGAGCCTATCTGGGACTGCTAAAGGTGTAGAGGAGCCCTGGGGTAAACTGCAGCATGTAGCAGCTCCACGGGGCTCAAGCTGGAGGGAAGGGGGTCTGTGCTAATTTTTACTAATTTTATCACGTGTTCACAGAGTACCATGTATGTATACAGAAGGCATTTACATGTTTAAAATAACTAACAGAACATTTATATACAGGCTCTCTAGGGGCTTCCTCTGCACGGTGGATGCAAATGTTTTATATTTTTAGGTGAGCTTTGCCAGAATCAATGAAATAATAAGGGCAGAACTTAGATAACACTGCTAACTGATAATGATATATTACATTTCCACAGCTGAAACATTACAGAGAATTTATCGCTTAAATCCAGTCACGAAGAGGCCAAGCACATTGGCACATTTTGTCATGTCTTGGCATCTCTTCTGAGGTGAGGCATTAAACTAGAAAAGTCACCTCACATTAGTACTGACATGCATCTCTTTGCAGCGCAGCCTCCCCGTCCTGATCCCAAGATTCAGAAGAGTTGGATAGCAGACACACAAAAACCACAGTGCAGCAAACAGGTATCCTGCGCTGGTAATGACTACAGCCATTTGTTACATCAGCCCCAGATAAAGAAAAGGGTTATTCATCAAAGTGTGATAGTGCCAATTCTGAAGAGCAGCCTAGAAAGGCTCGTTCAATCACAATCTACTGAATAACTCCCCCAGGATGATCCCGTATCGTACACACGAACTGTCTGACGGCTATACCAAAATGACAAGGCCCCAAACACTAAGAACATTGTTTCCACATTCCATTAGTGTCATTTTACCAGATATAATAAGACATTCCAGAAGGAATGTTTAACCCCTCGACTAAACAAACGCACCACTGGAATTCTAGACTAATGTAGCAGACGGATTTGATGATGTTTTAAATAAAAAAAAAAGCCTCCCTATACCAATGGTATCTAGTGATGAGAAATATACATACCTGTACAGATAGTGATTACTGTTGGTCTTATTCCATGTTTCTTGGTTAATAATAAAAACAATTGCAAATATATTATTCGTGGATCACAAAAATGAAACTAAGCAAATTGAATTCTTTTGACACATTTGTTCTATGTGTATTTTTCCCACAAAAATGACATTTCAGCAATGTAAAGAATAAATTGATATTGAGGGTTATAAGCTTACACACAATGGCAAGGTTCGGTCTATAAATCTTACAGGAGCCCATACACAGTAATGTAGTAGTCCTTTATCATTTTGAACTGTTGATCCTTGATGATTTCGAACAATGATTCTGTAGGACTGAGTTCAACTCAGAAAAGGACAGTAGCAGTTGGGAATAACAAATGACCCACTGTGTAGCCTGTTTTATTTTTAATCTATCACAATGTTTAAATAAAACACTTAAAAAAGCATATCTAAGAAAAGTCTCATATAATTAAATTTAATACTGTAATTTAATCAAAACAACACTCTTTTGTATAATCATTTTTATTTAGGGTTATATAACAAATTTGCATATTCCAAAAATAACTGTTTTAAGACCTAAAGTGGTTTAAGCTATTATTACCAGGCTTATTTTTTTATGGTTTATGCTGCATGGCTTTCATCAGAAATTATTTTTAATTTAACATTCTAACAAAGCAATGTTATATTGTTTTTAATAAAATTTCTTTTTGTATCCTTTTCAAATAGATAGCATTTTATGCACATTAGCCAGGGAGCATGACAAAATCACAAAAATAAACCTTTCTGTAAATTTACCCATAGTCACTGTTATATATTCTGAGCACTCACAGAAATGTATTGTCTATTAGTCTAGGGCAGTGGTTCCCAAACTTTTGCAGTTCGCGGCACCCTTAAGAGTCTCCAAATTTTTTCAAGGCACCCCTCCAAAATAATTATTGAGCAGTCCTGTATTAGAAGTAGTTGGGTCAAAAAATTGTAATAAGTATTTAGGTCAGGACAGAAATACTTATTTAGTTGTATGCAAAAATGCCCCCTCTGCATCCAGACACACTGCCCCCTCTGCATCCAGACACACTGCCCCCTCTGCCCTCTGTCACGCTGTCCCCCCTTCTCTGGTCTGTCACAATATCCCCCTCCTCTGCCCTCTCACACACTGTTCCCTCTGCCCTCTCACACGCTGTCCCCCTACTCTGCCCTCTCACAAGCTGTCCCCTCCTCTGCCCTCTCATGCTGTGTCCCCCTCCACTGCCCCTCTCACGCTGTGTCCCCCTCCTCTGCCCCGCTGCGCCCCTCCTCTGCCCCGCTGTGCCCCTCCTTTGCCCCGCTGTCACCATCATCTGCCCTCTGTCCTCATCCTCTGCCCTCTGTCCCCATCCTCTGCTCTCTGCAAGGGCGGATCTAGAGAATATTTGTACCCGGGGCGATGTAGGGGGGGGCGATTTAGGCCCCGCCCCCTTTTTGACATCTGAGGCTGCCGTCGGCTGCACACTATGTGCAGATCCGTTCAGCAGTGACAGGCAGGGACAGTGTGCTCCCCGGATGCTCTGATTGTGTTTAAAACACAATCAGAGCAGCCGGGCAGCACACTGTCCCTGCCTGTCACTGCAAACGGACCTGCACATAGTGTGCAGCCGCCGGCAGCAAGCCCCTGCTAGGGATCCGCCAACTGGCTCTCTGTCCCCCTTCTCTGCCCCGCTGTCACCATCCTCTGCTCTTTGTCCCCCTCCTCTGCCCCGCTGTCACCATCCTCTGCTCTTTGTCCCCCTCCTCTGCTCCGCTGTCACCATCCTCTGCTCTCTGTCCCCCTCCTCTGTCCCGCTGTCACCATCATCTGCCCTCTGTCCTCATCCTCTGCCCTCTGTCCCCATCCTCTGCTCTCTGCAAGGGCGGATCTAGAGAATATTTGTACCCGGGGCGATGTAGGGGGGGGCGATTTAGGCCTCGCCCCCTTTTTGACATCTGAGGCTGCCGGCGGCTGCACACTATGTGCAGATCCGTTCAGCAGTGACAGGCAGGGACAGTGTGCTCCCCGGATGCTCTGATTGTGTTTAAAACACAATCAGAGCAGCCGGGCAGCACACTGTCCCTGCCTGGCACTGCAAACGGACCTGCACATAGTGTGCAGCCGCCGGCAGCAAGCCCCTGATAGGGATCCGCCAACTGGCTCTCTGTCCCCCTTCTCTGCCCCGCTGTCACCATCCTCTGCTCTTTGTCCCCCTCCTCTGCCCCGCTGTCACCATCCTCTGCTCTTTGTCCCCCTCCTCTGCTCCGCTGTCACCATCCTCTGCTCTCTGTCCCCCTCCTCTGTCCCGCTGTCACCATCCTCTGCTCTCTATCCGCCTCTTATGCTCTCTGTCCCCCTCCTCTGCCCTCTGTCACCATCCTCTGCTCTCTGTCCCCCTCCTCTGCCCCGCTGTCACCCTCCTCTGCCATCTGTCCCCCTCCTCTGCTCTCTGTCCGCCTCTTATGCTCTCTGTCCCCCTCCTCTGCCCTCTGTCCGCCTCCTCTGCTCTCTGTCCCCATCCTCTGCTCTCTGCCCCCATCCTCTGCTCTCTGCCCCCATCCTCTGCTCTCTGCCCCCATCCTCTGCTCTCTGCCCCCATCCTCTGCTCTCTGCCCCCATCCTCTGCTCTCTGCCCCCATCCTCTGCTCTCTGCCCCCATCCTCTGCTCTCTGCCCCCATCCTCTGCTCTCTGTCCCCCTCCTCTGCTCTCTGTCCGCCTCCTCTGCCCCGCGCCAGCCATAAAAAAAAAAAGAACAGAGAAACTTACCAATCCGTCGGGCGCCGGGTCCCAGCAGCCTCCTGTCTCCTGTCCTGTCTCCTGCTGGGTCCCGTCGCCCGACGGATTGGTAAGTTTCTGTGTTCTTTTTTTTATGGCTGGCCCGCGGCACCCCAGTGACAGCGCCGCGGCACCCCTGGGAGCCGCGGCGCACAGATTGGGAACCGCCGGTCATGGGGTATATTTACTAAACTGCTGGTTTTAAAAAGTGGAGATGTTGCCTATAGCAACCAATCAGATTCTAGCTCCACTTTTTCAAATCCGCAGTTTAGTAAATATACCCCTAGGTCTCCCAGGTATGGGAATATCAAATATGTGTACTTGTAATCAAGGTCTTCGAGAGAGAAGGGGACAGTAGCAGGGAATTGATTATTTTGTAGTTTTGCTCTGTTTTACTTTAATTGTTACTCTTTCTTCTGCAATTTGTTTTTCAACAGCAAGCACTTTAAGGAGTCATCAGAGACTCCAAAAGGAATCCCCTATTTTTACTGCTTAGAGATCCAATGCAAACCATACTTGCCAACTCTCCCGGAATATCTGGGAGACTCCCGAAATCTGGGTCAGTCTCCGAAGGGAGAGAGGGCAATTCTCCCAGCTGTAGAAAGTAAATGGAGGAGACAGGGCTTATCGGCCTCACGGACGCAATTTTTCGAGCCCCGCCCCCGGACCTCCCGGGACTTAACCTGCCAATGTTGGCAACTACGATGCAAACTGAACCTACTAATAACTACAATACACTATAAGACTAATTACCGTTAGATCAGCCTCTGCATGTATCTAATAGCAAAGTCTTGCATGGTAGAGTTTATTCACCTGTTCAAACCAAGCATCCAGAGCTGCCTATCTGGAGTAGATCCCTAGTAGCTGTGCATGATGATGTCATTGGGATTTCCTGTTATCATACAAGCTCACAGGCTAATCCTTTTTTAAATGCACTTGTCAGTTCCACACAATTGAAGCAGCGATACTGTTGGTTATAGATTCATTAGTAAAACGAGAGGCTGCAGGAAGACTATTGGCTCCCAACGGTAGTGTGTAAATACAGAAAGGACTCTGCAGGATTTCTTTACTTTAAAGGGAAGAATAGGATATCAAAAAGCTGCCTAATAACACACATACATTGTAGTTATCACCACATCCAATTTACCTGCTATCAGGGGCGGATCTAGAATTGCATTGTATGGGGGCGATTTAGTCCCCGCCCCCTTTTTGATTGCTTAGGCTGCCTGTGGCTGCACACTATATGCAGGTCCGTTCGGCAAAGACAGGCAGGGAGAGTATGCTGGCCGGCCGCTCTGGTAATGTTTTAAACACAATGAGAGCAGCCAGGCAGCAAGGGTCTCTGCCGAATAGACCTGCACATAGTGTGCAGCCACCAGCAGCAAGCCCCCACTAGAGGGCCCCCCCCCCCCTGGATTCACCACTGCCTGCTATACCCATGGCCCAAAGGCATTATAATCAGAGGGCCGGGCCTAATTCATAAAAGAACGCAAAGTTTAAAAAACACGTACCCGGGGCCTGAATCAGACAAGTGTGCATGTGCTTGACCATGGCACACCCTCGCTGTACATTACCTATGTGCATTCCCCCAGTCCATCCCCCGTTCTGCCCTTGAAATGACAGGCAGTGATGAAGTGTCCATCGCATCGAGGATGAACTGCATGCACTTGCACTCACTGGCCTATAGTCTGTTTCTCGTTTCTGAGCATACACAGAGCAAATTTTTCACAAAATACGGCAGGAAACAGGACTTATGTTCCTTAATGAATCAGGCCCAGAGACATCATCTGTGTCTTACCCATATCTCCCAGTATTCTAGAGTAAACAATCAGTACAAAATTGACCACACACTGAATAACCCATGTCATTGACCAATTTGCCCAAACCATGCCCATAATTGCAGCAGTCATGAGGGTAAGCTCTTCCCTTGCAACCTTCAAAAATTGGTACTGTTGGTTGCAATGCAATCCCCACGTGTATACAGAATCCTCACTTTCATTTTGCTATAGTTTATATTAAAGATTTGTTTGTAATTGGTCAGTTTATCCTATATGTAGACATTTTTCTGCATACTGTTAATTAATTACAAAACAGCATCTCAGGCACGTGAGTCACAAAATTGGCTCAGGGAAGTCACTGGCTTCTAGAGAATTAATAGACTGCATTTACATGAATATTGGCATCAGCCGGCAAACTGGTTCCTTCGGCCGTGTGTAGATGATAGACCCACTTTAGAAGAAATAAACCCTTCTTCTTTGAAGGCGAGCCAGGTTTGCTAAGCAGGGTTTTATTAAATACTTTATTTCGAGGGACACCACTTATAGTTTGTATCACAGGGCTTCTGTGCCCTCCATTGTCTAGACCAGACCACTTACTGAAACTTTTCCTTTTTACTGCGTTCTCTCGCTTTTTTTTTTACACCTGACTTAAGCCATTGATATTATTATATCACTTTACAGAGCGCCAAGCTTGACAGGTTCACTACATTTAAAAAGGGCACAGACATTTCATTTTTCCGCCACACGTCTGACTGAAAATAAAGCTAAACTAGCTCAGGTCATAGCACTGCTAAAAGAAATGTATAAGCGCACGTCATGTATTTAGCAAGCACTTCTGTGAGTGAGTGGCAGACACGCAGGATGCTCTCTTACAATACTGGACTTGTTGTTATGGCTTAGTGGTGGCAGTCATCCTCAGCTGTGGTAATGTGTCTATAAGCTGACTGAGCACCTGTTTCATCTCTGGATTTATGCTGCCCAATCAGTGTCGCTGACACTTATTCACCTTATATATTTTTTTTAACATCATTATAATGATAGGTGACTGATGTAGAGACTTCTGCAAGGGAGAAGGAAAGATTTAAGTTTGTGTTTTAATGTAGGAGGGAAACGCTGCATGACTTATTGTGCCCACACAGCAGAATGTTTGCCATGAAAACCACATTAACTAAAAATGGAACGTGTTGGGATGCTCTAAAACACACATATAAATGTTGAGGGAAAAATAGAGAGATTCGTTTTGAACTGTACTTATCACAGCCCTCTTTTAATATCACTGGGGAATTGTGCTCACTTACTACCAACGCAGCAGACATTGTTTATATTACTGCTTATGGCTGTTATGCATGGAGCGTGTGCTGGAGGTGACGAGCGGGTGACCATGAATTCTTGAATTGCACACTTGACCCTTCCCCTTTGCGGCATTGTCCTCCTTTGTATGCTCCGCTGCTAAGAAATGGGCCGATGAATCACAGATGAATCACCTGATGCTCAATATTGTTCTAGAGCGGCTAACATGAATTCATATGGGTAAGTGGACTGAGGGGCCTGTGGGCCATGTAGAACGCTATCGGGTTCAACATTCTACTTGTAAACTGATTTTGAATGTTAGTTACACATGTGTTTAACCTCACTGTGCAGTTATTAACCACCTACAGTATCTCCTCTCTCACTCCTGAAGGCATCGTCCCATAGTTGTCAGTATATGAAAATAATTTCCAGGAAACCGATCCACGTCATGAGGGATGCTGTCTCAGTGGGAATTGAAGTACTGTATTGTCAAGTTTATTGAATGTGATTATAAGGTACATTTTTGCGTTTTAAGTACATCTTCAATATATGTAAACATATAAGACTGACAGAATAGGAACAGATGGTGAGAATTGCATTTACTGTGGACAAAAGGAGATTTATTTAATGTGTAGCCAGGCTAGCCAGCCAAAACTGAAAAACAGCGGTGTATATAGAGGAAAACATCTTTAAAACCTGGAAATTAGGGATAATTTAAAACTATGCAGTTCCTTTTTAGAAGTCACCAAGTCACCCTATTACATTTCCCACAAAATTGTCCCACTTATGAGTCTAATGTGTAGATCTTTATGGAAGAAAAAAAACTCACTTAGCTCCAAGAAGTGTCTGTTTTTGTTCCTTTATTCAGTGTAACAGCACTTTGTGTATTTATGTTCATTCTTGTGCTGATTGTAGTACATATCTCCTATTAGTTTAGGTTTCGGATCTGAACGGGGAGTGGTCAATTGGGGTAGGGGTGTAAAAACTTATGTGACCCTATAAGAGGTGTCTTTTTGTTCTCCTAAATGCTTACATGTCTGTTCTCCTTTATGGATAGTTTGCTTTCCTCTGAAATATCTTCTAGCAGCTGGCAGCTGCTGCTAGTCCATGACTTTCAGTTGGCATAGCGAGGCGGGCAGCAAGCATTTGCCTGCACATGCGATGCCAGCTCTACTTCCACACTGTAGACTAGATGTCTCTGTCCTATCACATACACCGCCTGTGACTGGCCCAATCAATGTCTCCCAGATTCCCCTTCCATACGGAAATTAACCCCGACACGACCAGACATCCACACACACTAGACTTGACATCGGTGATGGAACCCACAAGGAACTGAGCGACACTGCAGCTAAATCCCTCCAGCAGTGAAAGGGTGAACAGATGGCACTTCTGTGCTAGCAGAGCAGACAAAAAAAGACCATGCAGCTTTGTATTCCTGTTATGACACACGTTAACCATGCAGACAGAGAAGCAGCAGGTGTTTTCTTTGTCTTCTCTATATCCCACAGAGGGAAAACATATGTGCGTATATACATACAGTATATAGTCATATATTTCCATGTCTAGTTATCTTTATTTTTAAATTGCAGTCTGCTAATCCCGTATCTCAGGATGAAATCTTGTAAAGTTGGAAAGGAGCCTGCATATGACACATTTCTATCAACTAAGAGACATTATTTTTTTTTATCAAACTACCAGTGTACTTGTTTTAAGAACATGAGAAAACAAACCGGCTCACAGAGTCACCCTAGTAAAGGCCATCTATTGTTGTATATGATACGGTAGAAAAATATTTCCGTAACCAAAAATTGAAAGCAGGAAAAATAAACTTTTGTGAAAATTGTGAGAATACTTTGAGTAGTCATCATCAGCTATTTATATAGCGCAACTAATTACGCAGCGCTGTACAGAGAACTCACTCACTTCAGTCCCTGCCCCATTGTAACTTACAGTCTAAATTCCCTAATGCACAAACACACAGACAGCGAGAGAGACTAAGGGCAATTTAATAGCAGCCAATTAACCTACTAGTATGTTTTTGGCGTGTGGGAGGAAACCGGATAACATGGAGGAAATCCATGCAAACATGGGGAGAACATACAAACTCCACACAGATAAGGCCATGGTAATCATTTAAATAAAAGCTTATAAGGACACTGTGAGCACTATTACACATACTACAGTCTCCAACGACTGCTGGACAATACTGGAACTTCTACAGCACATAGTGTAAAATGAGAATTGCTCTCAACACACGAGAGAAATCTACCATTGGAGAATATTAAAAACAGGATCATTCTAATGAAGGAAAACTTTCAGCAACATGTAACATGTATTTTAAATAGCCAAATATGACATGGACTGATTAAAGTGCACATATCCTAGACACATTGGAGGCAGCTATTTTATAGACTGAACCAATATTCTGTAGAATTCAGCCTATCATTTTACAATGAACTCCCTTAAAGCAGCAACTACCATTTTATAGCTCCACCCCTTCCACAGAGCCCCTGGGGCTTCTATGTGCAGCCACTTTTCCTGATGCCCAGTGGTTGGCCTCCCAGCAACGGCAATGAGAAGCCACAATATAGAACATCGTGGCTTCTGATTAGTCCTCCCACTCACATGGTTGTGCAGCAATTTTCAAAATGGTGAATGTCACCACCTTAGGTGGTAGTGTGGCTTTAAGCAGCTAATTCCTAATGAAGTAATAGGCTGTATTATAATGATTATTGGTTCAGCACACACAATGGCTGCGTCTACTACATAGCTGGCTACTTTAAAAGACATGTTCTTGAAAGTTTTCCTGGCAATGTGTAGACGACGTGTAGGCTTTAAGCTTGTCCTAAAAAAAGATCACATTGTGACACGTAAAGAAAGGCATAACAACTTCTAAGAAATGAGAGAGTTAACTACACATATAATAAGTCATAGTATATTTGAGGACCTGTCAGGTATCATTGATTCTCAGTGATTTGGAGTCTATTTTACTATCTGCAGCCTCAGACTACAGTGGAGACTCGCTGATAAGAATCACCACTTTTCCATGACGATATATTTTCAACTTAATCTCCAATGTTCAACTGTTATAGATTTCAGTCTTTTGGAGGTCATTCATATTTGACAATGCAGTGAAATCCCTTAGCTGTGTAACAGAAGACACAGGCTATGGAAATAATTTGTATTCTCTGGAATTATTCTATATAGGAAAAAAGGAAAAAAGCTTGAACAAGATGATAAAATTATAGGACTGGGCTTATTGTCCCAATGAAATAGTTATACAAACCTGGTACAGATTTCCCAGTGTTATATGTGTTATGTATAATGGCAGAGATATGGATATTATTGCATCCAATTAGTAAAGCTTTTATGGAGACTGTCAACAAAAATATATTTTGAGTGTATTTTCAAGATGAGTCACAGCAGATGATCAGCATGAGGCACATGCAAGCTATTACTGAAAGCTGGCGGCCCTCTGTGCCTTCACCTATAGTTCCAGCGCCTACCTGCTTTATTGTCAGGCATACTTGTCTACTTTGGGCAAGTTCTTTCAGGGAGAGGGGCGTGACTGGAGGGCGGGAGGGGTCGGGGCGCGTCCAAACACATCATTTTGGCCCTGCCCCTGTGACGGAAATGACTTTTTGTTGCAGGGGACGGGGCCAAAATGATGGCAGTAGCAGGATGCGGGAGATTTGCCTGCTCTCCCGGGGGTCCGTGAGACTGACCCGAATTTCGGGAGTCTCCCAGACATTCCGGGAGAGTTGACAAGTATGTTGTCAGGTTTGTTAGAGCTTGTAACACTTGTTTAAATGTCTGCTGCTATGTTATTACAGATAGGTTCCTTTCTTTTAGTAAATACATTGTTTTAACTTATTACTGAGATTAAGGGTAATGTGCGGCCCTTTTAAATGTTAGACAGTCACCCATGCGGCCCCTGTGGTGTATCAGATTGCATATCACTGGTTAAATTATAGCATTACAGTGCATACATTGGCAAAGTTACAGATGTACAACATATGTAAGTCCTTCCAACTGCAAGTGAGTTAGAGCTTCTTTTTGTTATTTTCACTGGTCCACCAGTACTAAAGAAGAGGAATTTCTAGTTTTTTATTTATTTATTTATAAGGCTCCACAGGTTCCGTGGCGCCGGATACAGTAAGTAGGTCACACATAAGTAGCACAGATGAGTGTCAGTAATGCTATGGGGACTCAGGGAGTCAGACAGTAGACAGACGTGGGACAATGGGTAGAGAGAACCCTGACTGTGAGAGCTTACATTCTAGAGGGAGGGGTGGTGAGAGACAGTAGGACCAACTGGGATTAAATGGAGATGGTGGGCGAGGAAGAGGAGGTGATGGATAAGATGGTCAGGAGGTGGTAGTATATGCCTAAAATTGGGTCTGTTTACATCCACCAAGTACTGGCAACAACCCCGGCTCTGCAGTTGCTTCAGGGCTATGATAAGCTAGCAGCGTTGACAAAAATCTTGTCAGAGGAATGATTACTGACTCACTAATTGGGATAGTAGCCATATGTGCCTGTACAATGTTTTACAAGTATTGAGAATCAGACAGTAGTCAAATAATTAGGCTCAATAAAAGACACCAGAACACAGTAGATGAATGCATCCCAGGCCCTGCCCATTGGGCTGGGCCCTACTTTAGACTTTCGCAAACTACATCTCTCAAAAATTATTGCCTGAAGGTCAAAGACACCTTTTCAGCAGTATATATAATTACTGCAGGACAATCCCACTGCAATCATGATCAGAACTGCTCAGAATAGAAGGGATTACAATTGCGCTATTCTAACCACTGACAAACAGCTCAGTAAGATAATGTTACTCATCCTCACTTTCACTCATTTTTTAACCATCTTGGTGGAAAACAGATAACATACGCTCCTGCAAGTATCTACCATAGGTCCCTAAGGGGACCACCAGCAGTAAAATAAATAGTACAAATAGTAGCTGTTTGCTATATACGTATTACAGTACATGAAGTGCCAAGTGTTCAGCTGTCAGAAATAATTTAAATAAAGAGTATTGAATAAGATTAAAGAATAAGATACTATACCTATCAATATAGTGTGTTTTAAACGTATACTGTAGTTGACTGTAATGAACCCCCATCAAGGCCCCTGCAGGACTCCCCTCTCTGCTCTGAGAAGAGCAGAACAGAGATCTATTCTGTGCCGGTGCCAGGGCAGCGAGTGGCGGTCTGCACATGCTCAATAGAGGTTCCATCTCTGCTCTTGTTAGAGTGCAGGAGGGGGCCCGGAGGCTTCAGCCCCCAATATTGTATATAGCACTGAGTAATTAAAGTAACAGACATTACGCAGAAGTACAATACTGAAAACAGAGCCCTGCTAGTGAAAGCTTACAATCACTAGATGACCGTGATAACAAGGAAAACTCTAATAACTCAAAAGTACTTTTTAGATGTATTTAATCAATGACAAAACTTTTTTTAAGTGGCTCAATAGTAAAATATATGTCTGCTCTTAATTGATTAGGACGTGATTTCACCTGCCCATTGCTGTACAGATACATTTTATTTAAAAACAAGTGGCACTAATCCATAGCACACAGACATCAAGCCATTAAGAGTCATGACAATGTAGCAGGATAGAAAGAAAAAACACTGGGCCTGTATGGAACAAGTTACAAGTGACGAATTCAAAGCCTCCTCCATAAACCACCATGACACACAACGTGACACACCTAACAATTACATCCAGCATAAACCTGACCACTTCACACACCAGAAGAGTTGTCCTAAAGAAACAATCTTCAGTCACCACCCTGAACATCGGCACCGCAAGGGAACACAGACGCATTTCCTTATTCAATTGTAAATATATTTATAGCTTTGCTTTGACCAGTTAGACCAGTGATGTTTCCAAATTTGATCAAAGGCCAAGTAAACCTATTTCAGCTGGTAATACTTCCATTCCATGTTTAACCCCTTTGCTTTGAAAGACTAGTGGGTCCTGTCCTCTACGTTACTCATAATTCCCCAGTTGCTGCTGGTTAACATGCAACTTCATACGTAGAGAATAGAAATTGTTTTCATTTAGGTAGAGAATTACTGGACTATAAAAGGCTATTAACATTTAGCTCAGCTGGCTACGAGTGGTTTGGTTATTTTCAAATACTCACAGAACGCTTTGAGCTTAAGCATACTTATATTAGAAGTACTCTCTAAAAATGATGTATAGTTTACATTTTTATCAACTACTCACAAAACATTTTGTTTTTGCATTGAACAGTCTGATATTCCCATACTTGTCAACTTTGGCGATCAGCCCTCCGAGAGATCTCCAAAGTTTGCCGTGTCTTGGGGGCGTGGTCACACTAATTGCACCATTAGGCCCTGCCATATAATACCAATTCCGGTCTATTATAGCAAGGGGTGGAGCCTGGATGACACAATTAGCCCCGCCCCCACCAACAAAGCAGACATGATTCGGAAGGTTGCCCTGCTCAGGAGTCTTCTGAACATTCCGCAAGAGTAGTAGCTATGAATTTTCCGCAGCATAATTATGTTCCTGAAGTCACTTTTTTATGGGCAGCAAAAAAACAAAAACAAAACAGTGTTATTCACAAGCATCTGATGTTTAACTCTTTGGAACTGATTTTACTCCAAGAGTAAACAATATAAAAAACTGGATTGCTCATGTTAAAGGAGTGGTTCAGGGAGTTATAATCACTATTACAAAGATATTGGGTTCACTATTTAAATTAGTTATAGGAAGTCTTGGCGGCACATAACGGGTAAATCCCAGTGCCACGCACAGACAAGATGCCAACACCTGAGACATCACAACACCTCAGGTTTCTTACAAAATAACATCATGCTTGTTATCAAACATGCCGAGACAGTCTCTTTGACATTTGCGGCAGAGGAGAATGATAGAGAGTTCATATACAAAATATGACAGTGACAGTATATAACTTACATCAGACAATGAGTGGCACAGTCAGTGTTTTCAGCACTGGAAAACTATACAGATATCCACAGCCAGGATAGAAAGTGACTAAACAGCGTTTACTTCGTAAAAAGGATAAGTGCGAAGGCCAAGTCAAATGCTTAATACAATCTGTTACAATAGGCCCAGACTTCCTGTTGGTCTAAAGGATAATAAGATAATTGCCTAACCCATTAAGAAGGCGGGTTGACCCCCCAATCACTTGTACTGTAGAATTACTTGGTTCCCTTATTTACCAACGCCATTCTTAGACCTTCTACAGCATAGATTATCTGTCAAAACTTTCTGCATATGTCAAGATACAGACATCCAAATAAACATGACCCCTCTTGGATTAATAATTATTGTGATGTTAACCTCAGTTAATGTATTAAACACAAATCAATATTCAGTAAGGCAAACAATGAAACTATAGCCATGTGTATGTTGTTAATGACCATAATTCTTAATCATGCTTACAATAATTTGGTAGTTACAGTCAAAACAATATCCGTCTAATGTTGAAGCATTAATAAGGAATGTCTGCCATGAGGAAGGATTCTGCCAACATAAATTCACTTTATAATACTCCTAATGCAATAAATTGTTTATATGCCTTTAATGCAAAAGCCATTCCTATTTTACAAGGAAGGGGTATTTTTTGTAAAACACATACATCATCATCACCATTTATTTATATAGCGCCACTAATTCCGCAGCGCTGTACAGAGAACTCACTCGCATCAGTCCCTGCCCCATTGGAGCTTACAGTCTAAATTCCCTAATATAGACACATACACACACACACACACACACACACACACACACACATACACACACACACACACACACACACTGGGGTCAATTTTGATAACAGCCAATTAACCTACCAGTATGTTTTTGGAGTGTGGGAGGAAACCGGAGCACCCAGAGGAAACCCACGCAAACACGGGGATAAACATGATACCCAATCGTTCCAGTTTCTTAGGGGCATCACCTCTTTTGGACCTAAATCCCCTTTCCCCACTTATTTACTAAATAGTTCTTCATTTGAGCCTGGTATATAGATGGCAATAGTTACATTTCTACATTGGCCTCTAATAGTCTCTGTGGGGGAGACGTATGTGGGGTTAGACGTATGTTCATCCATGCTACTACTACTCTGATCATTATTCTGTGAAATTCATCACTGCAATCTGTGTTTAAAAGTATGTTATAGGAAACTGTTATCTGTTTAAACTTAGGTTGGCACAGTCTTTTATTGCTGCCTAATTTATGATAGGTATCTGGCCTCCTCTATCCTATCCCACAAATGTTTTCTTTTCCTTTGATTAGCTGACCAATTAGCACATCTGTAGTGTATTCCTAAATTAGACTGACTACATCTTAGCTTCATTCTATGGGGAGACGTATGTGGGGTTAGACGTGTGTGATTTCTGCACTAAGTGGGATCTTCTCCCAAAGTGGACGAAAATGCACAGTTAGACAACACAGTTGGACAGCATTTGACTGGATTTTACTTCCAGCAATAAGCAGCAATAATGCCACAGCCTATTTCTGCATTACTTGTCTATTTATATGGCAGACTGCAAAGAGGTAATTCTTAAAATACCCTTGCTTTTTGCTTTTACCCCTTTTATCACAATGTTTCACAAATTGCTTTTCTTAGTCTCATTTCATGGCATGATCTTTAGGACTGTGTCATCTTTCACCCCTCCACCAACACACAAATTTGTTCATATTGCACCTGCATTACTCCACTCACCTCTATTTAACACCCATGAACTGTTATCCTATTTATTATCTCTAACAAGTACAGCCTCCACCTGTCGCCAGAAAATAAAAGGCCACACATCTTACAATCCCCTTGCCTATCTTTCTCTCACTCTGCTTCTATTAGCTGGTGATATATCACCTAATCCAGGTCCCCCACACTCCTCACACACACATACATCTGAGCACTACCGTTCTATAGCAAACCTCAAACACATCACCTGTCTCCCCTCTCTTCCTAAGTCCTTTAAATGTGCCCTTTGGAATGCACGCTCTGTTTGTAACAAACTTACCTCCATTCATGCCTAGGTGTAATCCTTGATTCACGCCTATCCTTTGTTCCCCATATTGACTCTATATCTAAATCATGTTACATACATCTAAAGAAGATTTCCAGAATCCGCACATATCTCACACAAGACACTGCTAAAACCTTAATTCATGCACTAATCATCTCCCGCATTGACTATTGCAATTCCCTCCTTACTGGTCTTCCCAAAAACAGACTCAAACCCCTAAAATCTATTTTGCATGCTTCGGCAAGACTGATTTTCCTTGCAAATAGCTATTCCTCTGTTGAATCACTCTGTATGTCTCTACACTGGCTGCCTGTCTTCTACCGAATCCAATATAAAATACTTTTACTAACCTACAAGGCCATCAACAAAGCCGCACCAACATACATCTCCTCTCTTGTCTCAAAATATCTCCTAACTCGGCAACTCCGTTCTGCACAAGATCTGCGTCTCTCATCCACCCTCATTACATCCCCCCATTCCCGGTTACAGGACTTTTTTCGGGCTGCACCCACTCTATGGAACTCTCTCCCTCACACAATTAGACTCTCCTCTGGTCTACAAACTTTCAAGCGTTCTCTGAAAACCTACCTATTCAGACAAGCTTATAATATTCCTCAACCACCCTCTTAACCTCACTACCTCTAGCCTGTCACACAATTTCACAGAAGACAACTACCCCCGGACCAACATTGTTGTGTGACAGAATCATTTAGCTTATGAGTCACCTTACCTTTGCAGTCTGGCTGGGCCAAGATGCAAAATGTATACTAAACCCCATGTGTCAATCTCCCCATGTCCCATAGATTGTAAGCTTGCGAGCAGGGCCTTCTCACCTCTTTGTCTGTTTTACCCAGTTTGTTTATTAGTTTATTACGTTTGTCCCCAATTGTAAAGCGCTACGGAATATGTTGGCGCTATATAAATAAATGATGATGATGATGGGGGTATTCAATTGTTCTGAAATCCCGCCATGTAAAAACTACTACCGTTAGTAGTTAGCTGGATTTCAGCTCGCGGCTCAGGGAGCTGCAAGCTGAAATCCAGCGAGAAAATGACCGTAATAACGTTTTTTCCGCGTAACGGTAATAGTGCGCAGACCGTGAGATTTTCGGCATTTCCACCGACAATTGAATACCCCCCTGTCTGTCTATTTGTTAGTGCTTCCTTGGGCATGGTAAGTTAGCTTTTTTTATTTGTTTCTGAAAATATTCTAAGTCTATGAACAGAAGCACATTTTATATAATACATCTTAAGTAGCCCTCTTGAAATATGTAGGAGCTGCTTTATTCATTCATTTATTCATTCATTCATTCATTTGTAAATACAGATTTAAATATCATCTATAGGATGCAATGGAACAGTGCCACAAATGATCACAAAAATGTATTAATAGCCAGGCAAGCCCTGAAGCAAAATGGCAGATCCCATGCAAGATGGTAAGTGAAAATGTGTAAAGAAATAAAGCTCTTGCATAAAGTTTTACTCCCATATATTGAAATGTTATAGGAAAATAAAATAAAAATAACCCTACATTGAAATGGTGAATATTTTCCTTTAATGTGATTTTGAAAGACTTGAGCCAGTTTTGACTGCCCCCTATACATTAACGAGTTCTACAGTTCCTGATTCTCGTATATTCTCGTTGCAGAAGAGGTTTATGAGTAGATGTGATGCTTCCTGCAGCCTGACAGTTATGGATTTACAGCAATGCGTAT
The DNA here is from genome assembly GCF_038048845.1 of Mixophyes fleayi. Taxonomy (NCBI): domain Eukaryota; kingdom Metazoa; phylum Chordata; class Amphibia; order Anura; family Limnodynastidae; genus Mixophyes; species Mixophyes fleayi. Next base: position 78,211,119 of record NC_134402.1, read on the forward strand.
GGATGTGTGTTTTACTATGGAGTTTGATTTCTTCACTTGTGAAAGTGCTTCTATTTCTGCACATTTGAAGGTGAATGCCCATTTCCTGATCCTTGGCACTGGCCTTGGAAAGCGGAATGCAGCGACTTTTAGGGGTTTGTGAAACTACCTGGAAGTTAGCATGGTGTAAAGAGTGAGTATGTCACTGCAAAGTCTTCCACATTATTATATTAGTACCATACTTGCCAACTTATGGGGAGCCTGCCGGAGAAGGTGAGCATGCAGGGGGCGGGGCTCCGAAAATCGCGTCTCTTTTGCACCGCCCCGTGGTGTAATGACGCAAACCGCGTAATTTGACAGAGGGGGCGGGGCAAACACTGCGATTCCCGGTGAATCGCGGCGTTTTTGACCTCAATCTGCCCACTTCACTAGGAAGTGGGCAGATCAGGGAGATTGTCACACTCTCCCGGGGGTCCGGGAGACTCACGCGAAATGCGGGAGTCTCCCGGACATTCCGTCAGAGATGGCAGGTATGATTAGTACCACTCCTTTTATACATTTCACTTTATCCACTTGTATACTACTCGTTTAGTTTAATTTATGCTTAAGACTGAGGGGACATCAAGTTTTTATTTACGTTTTACATTTAAATTCTTTTTTAAATTGGTCAAATTATAGGTAGAAATTCCATTAACTAGAAGGTGCAGAGTACATCCCATGGGAAAGTATAGGAAGGAATCAACTCATTTTGAGGGGAGAAAAGGCTCTGTGCCCTCAAACAAAACATGGAACGCCGTCCTAAATGTGCCGTTTCCACCCTTTTACCTCACTGAAATACTTTCGTCCCACAAAAGAAAAATCTATTTTTTCATGTATGTCAGCAGTAGATGCATTAATGTACCCAAACCATACTCAGGAAAGAACGCCCCCCTTGTAGAAAGTGCAAGTTTGCTATCTTATACCGCCAACTCATGTTCTTCTTACTGGCAAAAATGGGTGCATTTGTGCATTTTATCACAATACAGCATTACAGCTGCGCTTTTGCACTTTCGCTATTGAGCCCTTATGATGGGAATTGGTAACAAATTCATGGTGTTATATGATAGGACAGTTTTCTACAATATTTACCATCTCTGGGTATTAAGGCCATTGGATCACTAAGACGTCAGCTGTAAAATAAATGAAATGTTTTAATTTTACAGGAGTAAAAGAGAAGTCTTTGATCAGTGCTGATTGTAAACACTGCTACATTAGAAACTAGTATGTGTTTCAGAAGTGTTTTATTTAAACGCAGCTTGTTAAATTGCCATTAAGAGCAAAATATGTCTTTCTTGCACCCAATAAGGACATCACAGTGTTGCACTCTGTGAATGATCATCATTTTACCTCACAATTAAAAAATGCTGTGCTTTACAATAAGTCAGTAAGTATTATTTAAGCACCTGCACGAGATTTATATAATAACATGATGCAATATGCACAAACGTGCTTTATCTCACAGCAGCCAATCAGATTGCAGCTGTCACTTTCTAACCAAATTTAGAACGGTTCAGTTAACATCAGATTGGTTGCTATAGCTCCCAATACATCTGTGCACAAGGCATCCTATTAATCTCCTATATATTTTATTGGCGGCCTTTACCATGCAACTGTAATTATTCAATTTTAATTTAGGTTTTTACTTATACATATATAGATTGGATAAGTAAAAACCTAAATAAAAATTGAATGATTTTTTATTATTCAGTATGTGTGTTGATATTTTAAGCAAAACTATCTTTAAAATTTTGAATATCAACACACGTGTTACATATGAGGGCATATGTAAACTAGTGTAATGCATGAAAACAGCCTACATTACATAGCAATATTAATGAAAGTACTACCACTATTCAATATTGTGCAACAAACTGCCTGTATTAGCGCTCAGGAGATTAACAGTCTGATCAATGTTCAAAAAAAGGATTAAATGGATCGAGTGTCACTTGTCTGGATAAGTTGATTATGAATGCCATGTTAATCTACACAGCTGGTTTAATGCCATTCATCTGTGTCACTCGAGTATCAGTCGTTCCCTGCACTTTCTGCGGCCTTAAAACACTGGAAAGCGTCAACTAAGTCATGATCCAAATATTTGTTGATAAAAGGCCAGCAGCCACTTCTTTCAATCCACATATCAAGAAATAAAGTGCTTTGTAATGATAGCCTAAAACCGGGGATTTAGACATACGTCGTCTAGTCTGAATGCGGACTTGCTATCTAATCTATTGACACAGTGCACATTACTCTCTCACAGAGGTCTACATGGCCCTTACTAATGGAGCCGATATCAATGTACAGTATGCATTGTGTCCCACTGTCCATCATTTCCAACCCCTGTCCCAGGGATTAAAGATTTGTTCCGTTGAAATGTCCCTATTTTTCAGTATTGACCAACCACACAGTAATAGTTATCTTGTTTTGCTTGTTAGATGTAAATCTTACAATCTATTCTTATTCGGTAGCTTTTATATATTGATTTTTATTAAAGAGGAACCAAAAAATATATAACATTTAAATTCAGTAAACATGACTGCAGTGCTCCAAGGACCAGTGAGTAGTACAGATCTGGCCAATCTGTGTCTCTCCAGGTGTTACTGCAAGCCTTAGTTTCACAGCACCTGGAGAGCCACAGGGCATGCGGTAATGTATATGATGTGCTTGGGCTTAGCAGCAGAGCTGCACTGGACATTATTTGAAAACATTGGCAGGTATGGGTATGTAAAGGTGTATAGCTCTAAACAGAACATGAGTGAATGGGGATTTGATGTTAAGTACATGCCATCAAGTTCATCCTTTCATCCTAATTTAAACAAAGGAAGGCAACATATTATAATGTGTTATTAATCCTATTTCCCCTGTATGTTCAGTTTTTTGAGGAAAATGTACAATCCTTTCTTACATCTATATACATTGTCTGCCGATAACAGTTTTGTGGGAGAGCTTTCCACAAATTCACAGCTCTTACAGTAAAGAACCCTTTTCTTAGCTGGTGATGATATCTCTTCCCGTCCAGTTGCAAGTGCGGTGGTATGGTCTTGTATCTTCTGTGGGGACCTTAAAGAGGTTGCCACAGACTATTCTATATGGGTCATTAATATTGTTATACACAATAGTCATCTTCATTTTCTGTAGTGGGTAATCTTTGCTAATAAATGGGATGTCCCACACTCCTTATTATTATGTCTCTGCACTCTCTTATCTATTCAAGATAAGATGTCACCAGTGCCTTGTAAAGTGGAAAAAATAGACGTTTCTCTCTTCAATCAATTCCCCATTTAATGCATATTAACATCCTGCTGGCATTGACAATGCATGCTACTGTTAAGTCTATGATATACAATTACACCTAGGTGCTTTTCCATTATACAATAGATTTGCCCAATAAAGTCATACCTAAGGTGCAAGGGCAGCACGGTGGCTTAGTGGTTAGCACTTCTGCCTCATAGCACTGAGGTCATAAGTTCGATTCCCGACCATGGCCTTATCTGTGTGGAGTATGTATGTTCTCCCTGTGTTTTTGTGAAATTCCTCCAGGTGTTTCCAAAAACATACTGGCAGGTTAATTGGCTGCTATTAAATTGACCCTAGTCTTTCTCTCTGTGTATGTTAGGGAATTTAGACTGTTAGCTCCAATGGGGCAGGGACTGATATGAGTTCTCTGTACAGCGCTGCGGAATTAGTAGCGCTATATAAATAGCTGATGAAGCTGCATGAATTACCTTTATATGAATCAGTGAGAAATATTCTCTAGACATAATATTTTAGACAGTTTTCTACTCTGTTACATATTTTATTTTCTAGACCAATATAGTCTTTATCTTAATACATTATGACAAGTGAAGCCATAAGCTAAACGACTTTAAACTCGGGTGATAGTGTGAACATCTAGTGCTTACCCACTCCGGATTAAGTCCACTGCAGATCCCAACCAATAGGGTGGCCATGGGAATGTACCTGAGGATAGAATATAGCTCCTCCCAAGGCATCCTGGATCCTCTTTCTCTGCTGTAAATCCCTCCCTCCCTCCCCTCAATTTTACAATGTATGCATGTTATGTTTCACTAACTAACTGGCCGCAGGTAACTGCCCTCTTCGAGGTCCTTTGACTCTTGGTTCCCTTGTGAAGGGGGATCCCTTGACCTGCCTTGTGCAGGCACGTCATTGTGAGACCAGAGGGGGCGAGGTCACTCTGATGCTAGATTTAGCCAATTGTGGAGGACTTTGGTCCTGGGACCAGAGGTTAGTGCCGCATGGCCATACTCTGTTTAGTTATTACTATTGGTTGCGCCGCCTCACAATTTGTCTTCTCCACCACCATATATATTCAATAAACTGTGACCTATTCATTTACCAACAAATTCTTGTGTTGTGTCTTTATTTTAGTATTTAGCATTTAGGACTTAAGGTGTATTTTGTGGGTTTATAGCAGCGAAAGTGAAATCATTTCAATCTGCAGTTTAAGCACCTCTGAGGCTCAGTGTCCAATGCTTTAAATGATCGAAATATATCACATCAGCTGACAACCCTCTACCCAATTTCCTAGTCGCCTCTTCATTAAATGCAAATAGATCTGAAAAGGTTGTTTTTCCATAAATCCATGCTGGTTGTTGCAAATATTATTTTCTGCCATGTTTTCCTGAATACAGTCCCTTAACAATCCCTCAAATAGCTTTCTAAAGCAAACTAATATGAATGATTGTTTTACGTGGGTTACTGCAACTTCTTGGGTCATTTGGGGTAGAGGGGCCTGATTCATTAAGGATCGTAACTTAATAAACTTCTTATTTCAGTCTGCTGGACAAAACCATGTTACAATGCAAGGGGTGCAAATTAGTATTCTGTTTTGCACATAAGTTAAATACTGACTGTTTTTTTCATGTAGCACACAAATATCAACTTTAAGTTTCAGTGTACAAATTAAAAGTTGATATTTGTGTGCTACATGAAAAAAACAGTCAGTATTTAACTTATGTGCAAAACAGAATACTAATTTGCACCCCTTGCATTGAAACGTGGTTTTGTCCAGGAGACTGAAATAAGAAGTTTCTTAAATTAAGTTCCTTAATGAATCAGGCCTCAGGTGCAGTTGTCTGGAACCCCCCAAAAAGAAATATTGCATGAGAAGTATAATTAAAAGAAAAAAATGATTCTAAAAAAAGGATAAAGCTGATGTAGTTCAACCTTTGGACAACAGGCGGAGACACAAAGCCAAAGCTTATTTATTACACTTTTTGTAAATGCCTACATTGAATGTGGCAGTGTTGTGGCATTACATATGTTTCTTTGCCCACAAAATCACACAAACCACCTTATTATCCCATTTCGTTTGCAGATCAGTGCTATGATGAACATGGGCGGAGCCTTCTGACTACTTTACTTCGGCCGTGGAATAGACTGTGCAGATTGTGGGCGTGGCCTATACAGATAGATCATGTGACCTAAAATCTCCTGTTTTGCTTTATTTTTGGACTATTGCTATGTATGCAAATAAATAGTGTGTAACATGGCAATTTGAGTAAATTCCCTAACAATTAAAATACAGCACTTGCCCCTGAACATAAAGCTATATGAACCATGTTAGTAAACCACCCCACTCTGATCAATTCTATTTTTTTCTTACATGTCAATTATACAAAACACATTTAAATTTTAAGCAAATGTGAGGAATATGTAAAATTGTGTTATGAATAAAGACACGAGACAAGGACACCACATTGAATAAAGTGCCTGTTTAGATAAACCATTAATCCCTTGTGTCCCAGGAATAAAGCACTCTCATTTTATATTGCAGAAGAATAGGCACCAAGACATTTTAAGCCTCCGTTCTCCTCGGATGTCTCCTGCCATTGCACTTTCGGGTTATTAAAACGGTAAGGAAGACAGATGACATAAATAAAAGGATGCACGTAGGCCAGATATGCACAATGCTGAGGAAAATGACTGTTAAAAAAAGATTAGTTATATTTTAACTACTGTGCATCTTATGAATTCAGGCACTAGTTCAATGAGAAATTGTTCTGGAGTAATTTATATACATCCTGCAGGTAAATCAGTTTATGAGATTCTGAACTTTAATTTCCTTTCAATAATTCAAACACTCATACATAATGCTTCACATTTATGCAAGCTCCGAGCGATATAAGAGAAAATATATACCAACACATGTCCGAACAAATATACGTGCAAGGGTCTTTGTACAGGTACATAAATGCATGTCTTACTGTTAGCAAATAATATTTCCCGTCTGGACATCACTACAAAACATGTTAGATCCTAAATACTGAAACTCAGATGGATTACACGAGAAGTAAGTAGCTCTCCAGCTGTTATGGAACAACAAGACCCAGCACACCCTGCTGGCCACAGCCGCTCTAGGAGTTATCGCTCTACGTTAGCTGCGGAGCCACTAGCTGCCTATGGTTTTACTAAACTAGCACCAAAAGCAATGATATAATAATAATAATAATAATAATAATAATAATAATAGCGTTTGCACTGTGATGTTGGAAATAAATCCAGTTTCTATTGGCTATTCTGTCAAATAGAAAGTTGCATATCAGCCAATAATATATACATTTCAAAGCTGAACACAGTCTTGTTAAATGTTTTGTCAAATGAAACAGACTTGCTAATCAAATGTCTCCAGTATGACAGACATGCCTAACTGGAAAATGTATTGTGCATTAAATATGCCATATTTTTAAAGCTGAAAAAAAGGAGAATGGAATAAAACCGCGACAAACACAGTGTGACTTACCATTTAAATATGTGCTATTAAACTTACATTGACATTCTGCAGATTGCTACTTGACTCAAATGCCACTAAACTGAGCGCATCCCTCCTTTGTCCTATGTCCCTGTTAGATTAGTGATCTGAAACTGAAACCACCAAGCTTATACAATGCATTAGTGTTGCTGGCAGATGCACAGGAGTGGGTCGGCAACCTTTGGCATGGTATGCTAGCACAAGTAAGTGGCCGATGGTAGGTTATTATGGTAACTCAAGAAGAGCCAACAGGATCTGCTTGCTTGGCGCTTCAGCAAAGTTACGTTTATGGTCAGTACAGTCAGGGCATCCGTTAGCCATGCCCCTTTGAGATGGGTCCTATCTTTAAATATGTTACTTATCCATACTTACCAACATTTGAAAGTTGGCTTCCGTGAGCCTGCCGGGGGAGGTGGGCATGATGGGGGCGGGGCTCAAAAATTTGCATCATTTGGGCCCCACCCACGTGACGTAATGATGCAAATGCGTCATTTTACAGCTGGGGCGGGGCCAAATTAGGGTTTGGACCTAATTCTGCCCACTTCCTAGTGAAGTGGGCAGAATGAAGTGCCACACTCTCCCGGGAGTCCGTGAGACTCTTGCGAAATGCGGGAGTCTCCCGGACATTCCGGGAGAGTTGGCAAGTATGTACTTATCTTTTGTGACTCTATAAGCCCGGTGCAAGTTCACAAGTTGATAATAAGGACTTGTGTATCTTTCCTCTGGATGCTTTTATGCATTAGATTTGAAGTCACACATATCATAAAATACAACCATGGAAATGTGAGGGCGGAGTTGCATTTTGTGCATTCGTCAATAGGTCTTATTTACTTTCAACTCTTATCGGGCGCTAGGTGTAATGTTCATCTTTCTGACTGTTTTAAATTGCTACATTGTACAAAATAAATTGAGTAATAATTCAGGCTATGTCTGTCGAACACAGAGCATGGGAAACACAGTTTTCCACTAAAACAACAGATCTGAGCTAGAATACGTTGTTTAGCTAGAAAAGTTTTATTAATGATGTATGTGACACAGAGTGGTAGTTTCAGAAATTCCCCCCTCCACCGTTTCATTTGTGACCACTTAAAACTGTCAGAGAATTGATGATTTGGAACGTTCCGGCAGCGCACCAAATATTGCAGCAGTAACAAAAGAGGCTCTTTAACTGGGTTACACTGAGATAACATCACCAGGAGGAGCAATAATTCTTCCTTGTTAAATATTACCGGATGAAAACTGATTTAATACCTTACTCTGGCTCTTTGAGCATCAATACCTTTTTGAGAAGCATGTCTGTTATATCTCCATTCCTCTAATTAAATGTCGCCATGTTTAAGCATTATTAGAAAGAAGAATTGGACACATCTGATTACTGCTGGAAAGAGAAAAGTAAGTGAATGCACCTCGTCCGCCAACATCCAATTAGACATGGCATTATTCTAGATGAATGTATAAAAAATTCAAACTGCTCGTGTTCGACATACATTTTATACAGTGCTTAATATCGCATTGGTTGAAGTGCTCTCAGCCTGTATAGAGATTAATGTCCATTAAATAACTGTTGCCCAAGTTCGTGGAATGTTATTATTCATAAAGTGCTGACAAGTGGTTATATAGTATATAAAAAAGGAAGTGAATTTGCACCAAAAAGGACAACGAGGGCTAGTAAATATATTAAAACCCGCTGTCATAAGAAGCACTTGTATAAACATGGGGATGGCTAAACCACTCTCGTGGGCATTAGAACAGAAGAAACAGTGAGGGATTGTATAGTATGTACTGGACACTACAGCGTTTTTATGAACTGGGAAGTCTTCATCAGTCTTTGGAGATTGACACTTTGCAACATGTGGTTTCTCCATTTTACTAGCCATACATCGTAAACATTAGAAAAAGAGAATAAATCAGCCCAGCGACCAAGATCAGTGATTTACAGGAATTCACAAATGTCATTTTAAGAAACACCAAGGTGTCAATTCATTTTACAGGAACAATCCACTAATGCATAAACATGCACGTGCCACTGAGATTTAAACACATCACAGCAATATCTTAAAATATATTATATAAATAAAAATATATAGATTAAGGGTTGCCTATATTTAAAGGAAAAACTACTGACTGTATTACCAACATTATAACATACTTGCCCTTCCGGGAGACTTCAGATTTTGGAGTAGGTCTCCCAGACTCCCGGGAGAGCAGGCATTTTCCTGCAAACTGCCCACTTCCGACTGAAGTGAGCAGGATGGAAGTCGTCATGACTCGATTTTTAGTGAGTTGTGTCGTCTTGGTCCTACCCCTTGCGCTAAAATCATGCATCTGCGTCATTGCATTGTGGCCAAAATGACACGGTTTGCCACACCCCGCAGCCCCCTCCGTCCTCACACCCCACCTGAACATTTAAAAGTCAGTAAGTTTGCATTATAACCAAGTCCGGTCTTTACCGGCAGACTGGTAAGGTTGACAGACTTCATTGCACTCACTCTGTGTTACAGCTGTATATAGACTGACCATATTTGTCAGAATTTAGTTACCCATCTTCTGCGAACATTCATTATGGTCATATTGTAGAAATGATGCTGGTTTTAACCCGTTGTCTCTGAATGATCATATGATATTAGAGTCACATGAGCTTATGTCCACAGGCAGCCCACACAAACAGCTAATGTAAACAATTCATAAGTTGGCACAGGAAGAACTGCTGATCTTCACAATGATAGGGTATTCACCATTTGTTACTCATATACTTTGCAGTTCGGCTTTTATTCAGACTGTACTATTAATTTTTCAAAACTCCATGACAGGTCACTTTAACATGTAATTTCTGAGGTAAATTTAATAGAAAAAATTGTGTCTCCACTGCTTTGAAGGGGATATAAATTTCATTTTGGTGTGATGACAAAGTATGTGGCCTGAAACAGAGGACCCTGTGGACACATTATAATATGCAGCAGCTTCTGAACAAAACATCTATTCAACATGGCAGCACACCAGTTGTACTCAGCAGCATGCATACCTCCCAAGTGTACCAATTTCAGCGGAACAGTCCTGATTTTAGGACTCCGCTCCATCCGGGGACATGTCTGTTCTGCGGGGGGGAATGTTGGGAGAAGGGAGGAATATAATGGGTGGCCTAGCGCTTTACAGCGCTATCGATGCTATTCACTTCACTTGTCAGTGGTTTTAATGTTGTGGCTGATCGGTATATATATATATATATATATATATATATATATATATATATATATATATTGTTCTGATTTAGTATTGACAGCAAGCTCCAGGCCAAAATAGATATGCATTGCTTACATTGGAGGAATTTGTGTTGCCGCCGACTGGCTACAAGTGGCACTGCAGCTGCTATTTTTCTCAGCATTTTAGAAGACTAAACGGTAACCACTTGGCTGTTTTGTAAAAATACAACTGTCATCATCATCATCATCATTTATTTAGAAAACGCCACAAATCTCTGCAGCCCTTGACAGTCGGCATAACAAATCATACATAAGACAAATCATACATAAGACAAATCATACATAAAAACAGAGCAAGGACATATGGGGGTGGATTCCAGATGTCTTTAATCCCCTCTGTAATCCTAAACATACCCAGATATAGACTTGCAAGCGACAATATCGTATTTAATAAATATTAACATCCTGTGAAAATATAAATTAGACAACTCCTACACTCTACAGAGACTACACTGCAATGGATTCTTATTCAATGTTGGAAGCAACAGTTTGGTGGATTTTGACGTCTTGCTGGTAGGAGCTGAAATATACTTTCTGTAATGAGTCTAGCAACTGTGGCTGATCATTTATAAAGATTTTTGATGTTATTGTTGTACTAATAATGTAGCTTCTGGGTCATCAATTGTCCCTGTACCCATGTTCTTGTCCCTGTCCTTGTCTATGGTTGTAGGTAGTTAATGTATAGTAAGTGTTCTGTTTTCTTTATTCCCCTTGACACTACTGAAAATAATCAATAGAGATACATTGTTTAAAATGTAGTAAATTAAGTATTTAATACATTTTCATTCCATTTTATGCCATCAGCTAAATTTATTTTTATAACTCTTCTTTTTATACTACCTTAACTAGTTTGCAGGGGCGGACCTAGATGTAATTTTTAGGGGGGGGCGATTTTGCATAATCACGCCGCTCCTTCATTCTGATTGGCTGGTCACGGAAACCCCACCCACCACCCGCAATTGACCCACGCCCCCTCCACCCGGTTTTATCGACGTCTTGGATCGAAATTTAAAGGACTTGTGCTGCTAGGGGGGAAGGGAGGGCAACTGCCCCTATCGCCCCCCCCCCCTGCATCCGCCACTGCTACTTAGTCCTGGTGTAAAAAAAATGTACCCCATTGTACCATTGTAAACCCTATCACAAACTAATAGTAGAATCACTTAGTCATTTACACAAACTAAGACCCTATTTATCAAAGGGTGAAGATCCCTTCTGCTGGCATTAACTGGGTTTTCGATGACAATTTCAATTTGCCTATTCAACAAGTATCGCTGCAGTGTAATCTCGGGATGTTGATAACAGAAAAAAAGCATTAAAAGTGCTACCTACAGCTACCTACAGCTTTGATGGCTGTGTTTTATTCCGCTATTATGTCCTCACTAGACCTGGGGTCACCAAGCCAGCAAAGGCTGTTCAATGAAATTCACTATAGTGGCTGACTGCAATTGTGAAAGACATAAATACGTGTCTCTGGCTAATAGTAATTACACTGTGTTGCTCAGTAAGTGCTGGAACACTTCAGAATAAAGATGCTGCAGAAAGTAAGGGGCACTGTGTTCTCCTTGTCTCTGGAGATTGGGGAAGAAGAGGTTAATATACAGGGGCTGGCTGAAAAAAAAAAATGCAGGTGGCCCAGTGACCAAACCCAAGATAGCCAACTATGGGACCGGCCCGGAGGGCAGATGCCCCCCAGCCCAGCCAGCCCCTGGTAATTTAAGCAGTGGAGGAAAAAGAATAAGCTTGGGGACATGTTATAAGATAGCACATGATCTGGATTCAACCTAGTCTGAAGATCAATTTAAAACGTAATAAAAAGAGGATGCATGCATAGAAAAAAGAAAAATAATATGACGAATAAAAAGACTATCAAAGGGGCAAAAATATGCGGTATGAAATAAATATGTTTTTATTTTAAATATGTTAATAAAACAACCATTCTTCTAACTATTTAGCAATAACATGTATATGGTTTTCTTACCTCTCTGTCTGTATGTATTACCCAGTATTGTCTTATTAATGTTTGTTCCCAATTGTAAAGCTCTACGGAATTTGGTGGCGCTATATAAATAAATATTGATGTTGATGATGATGATGATGATGATATGTACATTTCTTCAGTTATTCCCTGGTCTGTTGTAAAAAATCTTTCTTTTAGACCACAATCCCTATGACCCTCTTAATTCCCAGGGTGCCCCTATTTTGGGTTTGATCTATAGGTCTTTTACCAGATGAAATGTTTGTCAGTGTCCCTCTTTAAGCAGGTGAAATGTTTGTCAGTGTCCCTCTTTAGCCAGATGAAATGTTTGTTAATGTTCCTCTTCAGCCAGATGAAATGTTTGTTAATGTTCCTCTTCAGCCAGGTGAAATGTTTGTCAGTGTCCCTCTTTTGCCAGGTGAAATGTTTGTCAGTGTCCCTCTTTAGCCAGATGAAATGTTTGTTAATGTTCCTCTTCAGCCAGGTGAAATGTTTGTCAGTGTCCCTCTTTAACCAGGTAAAATGTTTGTTAATGTTCCTCTTCAGCCAGATGAAATGTTTGTTAATGTTCCTCTTCAGCCAGGTGAAATGTTTGTCAGTGTCCCTCTTTAACCAGGTGAAATATTTGTCAGTGTCCCTCTTAGGTCAGGTGAAATGTTTGTCAGTGTCCCTCTTTAACCAGGTAAAATGTTTGTCAGTGTCCCTCTTTGGTCAGGTGAAATGTTTGGGAGTAAAAGTGAAGTGACAAATTGTCAACACTGTTCTATTGAATATTTGCATAGTTCTACCACAACCACACAGCCAAATTACACAGCAGAATGAATTGAATTGTCCTAGCTATTAGACTTAAATTCTGCAAAATGCAAACTTAACACTACAGTGCAAAATGGCATTCTGTGGAATGATAGAGCCAAAGTGGAGCTCAAAGATGATATCTTTGGAACGTCACTCTTCTGCAAAACTGCCTGTTCTGCTATATTATTTGCTCAAAGTATGCAGCAAATGCTAGAGAGTAGATTTCACTGCACAGGCTGCAAGGGCAAACACAGAATTTCTAGATGGGGGATCCTAATGCTTGATTTTTGGAACAAAGCAAAAAAAACTACATCCTGCAAAAATAATAAAATTACAAAAGTACAATGTATTCAAATGTAATATCATATGGTAAATATAAAAAGAACAAAAAAGAATGAGGTGTATAGTAATGTAAAACCCTTATATTAATATTAACCTCTTTACATAAATCCATTTGGCAATCTTATCAAGTTAATATAATACTTTCTAATTTAATACAACTCAACAAAACCTATACAAATCTCCCATCACATAAAACTTAAATTATTATGTTATAGTTACTAAAGTCTCAGAAAAACACTAGAGGCAAAACATGAGTAAGAAGAAAACACCAGAGCCAAAAATTAAAGGCAATAATGCATACCTCCCAACAATTAGAATAACGAAATTGAAACAAAATAAGCCCAATCCTTATTCCCTCAAAACTCTGACCACAAAGGTAAAAATTGAGGTAAAACTCCACCCAGATTTGGTCACGCCCTACCCCTTTCGCAGCCCGCAAATCGGCAGAGTTGCTAGGTATGATAATGGTGGCCATTTTATTTAAGCCAAAACATAGACAGATTCCCACCAAAAAAATGGTTCTTTAGACAAAGTGATACTATCTATTTAAAGCAGGCACTATTTGAGAAGTTCCTAGAAGCTTTTTGCTCCTTCCAACCCAAAGAACTGTTGTAATGGGGGAGGGGGTTTCTGGGTCATAGAAAACCACCCTAAGGGCTAGATTTACTAAGCTGTGGGTTTGAAAAAGTGGGGGTGTTGCCTATAGCAACCAATCAGATTCTAGCTTTCATTTATTTAGTACCTTCTACAAAATGACAGCTAGAATCTGATTGGTTGCTATAGGCAACATCCCCACTTTTTCAAACCCGCAGCTTAGTAAATCTAGCCCTAAGTGCTAACTGCTTCCTATCATTTGGAGGAAATAGGAAAACCCAGTGCAAAGATTGCTAGTGTGAATGTATTCCTTTTTATTTTATGTGACCCTATGGATATTAACTATTGTATTAGTAGTCCCCATGGCATTTAATGAGCACATCCAATGTATATCATATAAAATACACAGATTTCTCGCAGTATTGTTTATGAAGCACCAATAGAACACTTCAGGAACTGATAACTTGAGTTCTAACATGCTATTTAAAGCTAATTGGAGGGAAGTCCTTCCTACTTCTGGGATTCATGTGTTCAATTCACACTACCTAGGTAACAAACTAACACGTTTAGATGAGAGCTGTGCGCTCCAGTGATAAATCAGCAATCAATAATTTGAATGCAGCTAATCATCCCTGCTATCGCCAAGAACAAAGATTGCTGGATTCATCTTTTATTAGACAATTTAGAAGATGTAGTTCTTGTGTCAATGGATAAACTATTTCTAGGTAATCTACATCTAAACAATTGCTATAATTCTCTTACTGACCTGCCATCAACAAGATTCAGATCAGTCAAGTCCAACACAAATGGAAGATACTCTAAGGGGTTTATTTATTATTATTATTATTATTATTATTATTATTATTATTAAGAGATGCTTTAGAGCGATAAGTAAGATTATGTTATTGTCATAATAAATCGCTTATGGCGTAAATTATGAAACAAATAGCTGAGCGATACACAGCAGTTTCAGAGACACAGGCCAGTAGCAGTAAGAGTTAGCTAACTGGCCGGGACACTTTCTCTAGCTGTGTGCATGTTTCTGTCGGCTTGTTAGTGTCTGCATGTACAGTGCACCCCCCAAAAATATAGTTTAAATATAAATATTAACAAACCTATACTATAAAATGCAGAATTGAAAAGGAATAAGATGGCGCTATTGAGATCATATAATAAAAAACAAATGCATATAAGTCCCGAATAAACAGCTCGATTAAAAGTCAATCTTGATGATGGTTTTCAGCTTGATTCAAGTCCTCTTGATTCCCACATCAATCCGTTGATCATAGAAAGAAAAAACATCCATAAAATATGTCTTAGAATGACTTTTATCAGACATCAAAATAGTTGAACTCGTTATGGTTCCTCTGTTCACCAGTGAAATATAACATATAACATGCAACACCTCGTGATAGGTACTGGATGTCTTTTAAAATGTACACTTACACAAAAAATAGATAGCTGAGTCCAGTGGACGACTTCTCCCCCTTTACTGAAGTCAATATTTGCTCCGTAGCAATATAGAGAAAAAAATAATTCCTCATGTGTAAAATAGTTGGTACATTTATTTCAACAACGGGCACACATCCCGATAAAACATAAAAACATATGATGTTAAAACACAGGACCATCAGGTGAAGGTGGACTCTTACCCCCACTCAGAAAATAACGGGCACGTAAGGAGATGTTAATGTCCGAGTCCGGACCGCCGGCTTAATCACTCACGGATCCCGCTGTTGCTGGGTGGAAGGGAGTTTCCCTGCATGTTCTTCTGACGTCACCTACTCCTTGCCAACGCATTTCGAATACCAAATCTTTATCAAGGCATAGCAGGCGAACATTTCCATGATCTTAAATAGTGTCCTCTTAATTAACTTCCTATACAATAAACACTTTTCACATGACATAGCCCAATAATAAACTGATGTAAGAATACCAATACTCTTATAAACGGCTCTTATATACATCAAAAATAAAACAAATAAGATGAATTCAAATAATTCCACATATGAGCCTAGCTAACAAGTATTATAATGATCATAATGTTGATATGTTGATATTATAATGTTGACCCATAATAGCTATATATTCAATGTGGACAATTGTATTTGTTGGTAATAATGCTTTAGAACTTTTCATATGTTTATGGAAGTTTAGCTCTTCTAGCTGCTTATATTATATGACGCATGTAATGTTTTTTTTTTAATTCTTATAACTATTACTGTATCTTTGAATTCTATGCTATATATAATCTAAATATATTAAATGGCGATTTGGGTACTTCTGCGCAATTTTATATTCTTTGCTGTATTGTCTATATCAGTGGTTCCCAAACTTTTTCAGTTTGCAGCACCCTTAGAGTCTCCAAATTTTTTCAAGGCACCCCTCCAAAATAATTACTGAGCAGTCCTGTTTTAGAAGTAGTTGGGTCAAAAAATTGTAATAAGTATTTAAGTCACGACAGAAATACTTATTTAGTTGTATGCAAAAATGCCCCTCTGCATCCAGACACACTGCCCCCTCTGCATCCAGGCACACTGCCCCCTCTGCATCCAGGCACACTGCCCTCTCTCACGTTGCCCCCTCTGCCCTCTCTTACGCTGTCCCCCTCCTATGCCCTCTCTCACGCTGTCCCCCTCCTCTGCCCTCTGTCCCCCTCCTCTGCCCTCTGTCCTCCTCCTCTGCCCTCTGTCCCCCTCCTCTGCCCTCCTCCTCTGCCCCCCTCCTCTGCCATCATTCTGTCCCCCTCCTCTGCCGTCATTCTGTCCCCCTCCTCTGCCATCATTCTGTCCCCCTCCTCTGCCATCTGTCCCCCTCCTCTGCCATCATTCTGTCCCCCTGCTCTGCCATCATTCTGTCCCCCTCCTCTGCCATCATTCTGTCCCCCTCCTCTGCCCCCTCCTCTGCCATTATTCTGTCCCCCTCCTCTGCCATCATTCTGTCCCCCTCCTTTGCCATTATTCTGTCCCCCTCCTCCTCTGCCATCATTCTGTCCCCCTCCTCTGCCATCTGTCCCCCTCCTCTGCCATCATTCTGTCCCCCTCCTCCTCTGCCATCATTCTGTCCCCCTCCTCCTCTGCCATCATTCTGTCCCCCTCCTCCTCTGCCATCATTTTGTCCCCCTCCTCCTCTGCCATCATTCTGTCCCCCTCCTTTGCCATCATTCTGTCCCCCTCCTCCTCTGCCATCATTCTGTCCCCCTCCTCTGCCATCATTCTGTCCCCCTCCTTTGCCATCATTCTGTCCCCCTCCTCCTCTGCCATCATTCTGTCCCCCTCCTCTGCCATCTGTCCCCCTCCTCTGCCATCATTCTGTCCCCCTCCTCCTCTGCCATCATTCTGTCCCCCTCCTCCTCTGCCATCATTCTGTCCCCCTCCTCCACTGCCATCATTCTGTCCCCCTCCTCCACTGCCATCATTCTGTCCCCCTCTTCCTCTGCCATCATTCTGTCCCCCTCCTCCACTGCCATCATTCTGTCCCCCTCCTCCACTGCCATCATTCTGTCCCCCTCCTCCACTGCCATCATTCTGTCCCCCTCTTCCTCTGCCATCATTCTGTCCCCCTCCTCTGCTACGATCCCTCTCACACTCTTCCCCGCGCCAGGCGCCAGCCACAGAAAGAAGAAAGAAAACAGGAACTTACCAATCCGCCGGGCGCCGGGACCCAGCAGCCTCCTCTCTCCCGCAGCTGTCACTGACGTTGATATTCAGTGACAGCTGTGGGAGAGAGGAGGCTGCTGGGTCCCGGCGCCCGACGGATTGGTAAGTTCCTGTTTTCTTTCTTCTTTATAGGTCTGGCCCGCGGCACCCCTGGGAGCCGCGGCGCACAGTTTGGGAACCGCCGGTCTATATGGAGGACTACCTCCTTTCTGAGTTGCTGCATTTGATGCCCAGTAGTTACTATATTATTTTTTAGATTTGTGTGTTTTTTTATTAGCGGCAGTGACTGAGTTTGGTTAACCCATAATAGCTGTCACGATTATTTCAATATTATTATACAACACTGCCTATACTAAAAATATTTTTTTTTTACTGCAACACAGTAGATTTAATTTTTTTTTTTTTTACAGAAAAGTTAACTAATGCAGGTTTTTAGGCATCTTAGCAGACATTTTCTTACTCCTGCCAATACTGAGTGGTTTCTGAGCTTCACGGCCCTAGAAGGTATAAAAGTATTTTGTTAAAGCCACTGAAATACAAAAAAAAAAAATAGTTCCTACATTCCCCTCCAAAAAACTGAGTGACCTAAGGACTAACAATGAACATGCGAACAGCTACATTTCAATGCCCTGAGTAATTTGCCAGTGAAAAATTCCCTGAATATAAAATGTGTCAAGACAGCATTTGTTTGGGCACCACACAGATGCAGCCAGTTACGTTCCTCTACAAAAAGTATAAATGATCATTAAAACACACGAAGCATGGAGGTAAAACATATTATTCAGTGTTTTTCCTTGCTATACCACAGCAGCTCTCGACAAATAAAGTTTAATTGAGTATTAACTCTCCATTTCATTACAGACAGCTGAACTCATACCCTCCTCTTTAGGACTTGGTCCTAATGGGATCAAAAATTGTTCAACAAGATGAAATTCCAAAAGTTTTGCCTGGTTAAAGCGAGTGAGCGAAACGCGCGTCTGCGTTCGCCTCGTAGTGTTATGTAAATTAATATTATACATTATCATGCCTATTCTGGGAGGGGACTAATCTCTGGCATATTGTAGGAGCCAATACATTATTCAGACAGTCTCGCGTATATACGAACGCTTAGACAAGAGCTATATTATCAACAACAGAGGGACAAATAGATAATTTTCCATGATAGCCATACCTTTAGCAATCAGTTAGGGCAGGATCTAGCCTAACTGACGCTTTATTATGAGTCATAATGAACTACATGACTTTATTAATGTGGATGAGACTATAGATGTTAAACATAGCATCATATAGTGAGGTATATCGTGACTAATACTTTTGTTGTTGGAATTCAATTATCTATTAAACGGAGATCAAGACTAGGACAGTATTGAGCTAAACAGGTCTCATACTAAGAGATGCTTTCAGCCTAGTGACTCTGTTAATATGGATGAGACTATATATACTTAACATAGCACTACTGAGCATGGTACATAGCGGTAATACCGTTATTGTCAGAGATTATGTCCTAATAAACGGAGGTTATTTTATTATGGAATATGAAGGGCAGATGAAATTTGATATATACCCCTACAATATCTAATCCATAATAATAAGGAATAAGTTTTGAATATACTACCTAAACTCCGTGAGTGATTACTTATTACGTATTTAGGATATCTCCCGTTTAGAACCTAAGAATTTACACGGTCCATTTCTATAGATGCACAGACAGCTACAATAATATTTTCTCATTTATCATAGACTATATATTTTTTGGAGAACCTTAAAGTAGTCTCATAACACTACGAGGCTTGGCGGTGTTTACTGCCATTTTAAAATTTATATTTTTGTTTATTCCTTATCTTTTTTGTTTATATTTGGCAACTGGTGCTACAGGTACTATTTTGGGACCCATTACTATTTTAAATAAAACTAATAAAATTTAAGTTTTAAGCTACTTAACAATCATTGAGTGCCCCTACTTTACATGATTTTCCTCTTTCTGCCTTTCAATTTATAAATTAGTATTACATGTGTAGGGTGCACCAACTCAGTCACCAGATAATCTATAATATAAATGCTTAGTGGCGTGTGTTAGTCTGTCTGTGTGTGTGTGTGTGTGTGTGTGTGTGTGTAAAAAATAAAACCAAGCTGCAGCGCCACCTGCTGCGCGGAGTTATACACTGACCTACTAAATTCTTAGTGTGTGTGGAAAAAAAAATTCAGAAAGGGCTGAAATTTGGTATACTAAGATGTTTTTAATTTGTTAATTTAATTTGTTAATTGCTAAAAGTGTTTATAAAGATTTTAAAAATATATATATATATTTCTTGAAGGAGAAGTGACAGTTGGGAGTGGTTGGTGGTTGCCGGGGGTGACAGTGGGGAGTGGTTGGTGGTTGCCGGGGGTGACAGAGTGAGAGGAGTGCGATAGTCAGGACCGCTGAGAGAGATCCCTGTGTCTGGATAGACATCTGGATAGATGTGGCGATGAAAATGAAGGATGAGGTGATGGAGAAGAATGATGAGGTGGTGACATGTGGACAAAACCACGTTAAAAAAGGGCGCTTACGTCGGGAAGTAACGCTCTTCCCCTGAGGAGGCCTGGGCTATGGCCCAAATGCATGACAAGAACCTTTTTAACACCTTAAGTAGCTTGATTTGACTAGAATGCATGAGTATCATGCACAGGTTAACTTGTCATATTATATGAGTGATAATAGACTGAGTGTATGATTTCCTGGTGCGTTGGGAATTCAATTCTTTTGAAGATGAAATTCCAGTCAGTTGCTGGTCTTTCCACAATGTCTTTCATCCCACCAATTCACCAATTGTACATTTTCACACAGCAAGTCTGTCACCCAGACTTGGAGACCCGGACTTGGCTTTCACTCCAGCTCCATTTTCCCGAAAAAAGTAAATAAGTAAAAAGTAAACAAAAAACCAGCCCATAAAATAAATAATTACTTTGGACTCTGGTGAGGAAAAAAAATTAAATAAATAAGCCACGACCCCTATTACCCCATTCCCCCTGTTGTCACTGCCCTAATATAGGAAAACTTTCACTGGGAGAAAACAATAGCTGGGTGTAACCCTTGATGTGCTGAGAGAAGTAATGATAAATAGGCCTCAGAAAAATATCTGTCTTCTAACATGGCCAACCTGCTATATAAGAGTGAGACACTTTAATTAGTTGACCTCAGTAGTACTAAAGCATGCTGAGACTGGTAGTTAACCACCAGCTGGAGCACCACAGGTTGTCTAAGACTGCTCAACAAGATAAAGCCTTTGTGGTTAGGTTTTGCTATGCACTTAGTAATCTCTTCCAAGTACATGTTGGTCTAAAATTGAAGACTTATGTTGTGCTTGGAGGGCTCGGCTTTGGCACTTAGTTATGGTCTGTGAAAAGTTAGAAGACTGCATGAAACCGACACTTACCATTCAGAACACACTGGCACAATGACAATCTGAGCAAGGGATTTTTCGAAACTATTTTCCCAGAAAAGAAAATAATCTGTAGCTGCATTGAGAGTTACACTCGCAAACCCAACTTCTGCAAGCCCTGAAACACTCCCAGAGAAGAAAAGAGTAAAATATATCAACAAAAATCCAAACAACGGCTTCGGAGTTACGGCCTCTCTAGCTGTACATACGCTTCATACCTCCTGGAAGGAGAGATTGCTTAGATTTCCCAGACCATTCTCCTAAAACAGATTATAAACTAACTTATAAATAGTTAAATATGTTCTCTGAATGAGCCCTAGCAGAAGCTGGTCTGCTAAGTTGGTTACCTAGAAATCAAAATGCTGTTTGTGACAGAAGCACAGAATGTGGCAGTTTCCCCAAGGAGACATCATGTAAACTCCGGTTGCCGCAGCTACACGCTTCAATATGCCGTTCTCTGTACGCCAACTGACCCGTAAACAGCAATGAAGTGTAAGGGTTGCAATTCCTCTCACCTAGTTCTTAACTGTAGACTTGATAAGAAAAAGATACAGCCCTATACCCAATATCCACACTCATTGTTTAGCTGATTTTAAGAAAAAAAAAAAGGTCATTGGAAATAAGCTGAATGTCTTTTCTTTCTTCCAGTCTCCGAAATGAATCACAGCCGAAGCTTCGTCTGTAACCTTATTTTCTATTCATAGTTTTCTAAGCAACCCTTTTTTTTTTATATTTGATTTTGGAATAAAGTTGTCTGACAACCAAAGGAAACACTGGCAGATTTAATGCAGTCAGGCATGTAAAACATACTGGAGCAAATATTGAAAGCTTTATTTATCTAAAGGATTTTCACTCCTATTTCCATATGTTTTTGCTTTACCACATGAATGCTTTTATAAATGGAAACCGGGAGAAAAAAAAAGTACATTGTTCTGGGTCATTGATAACTCCTGCAGTAATAGAACTTAGCTAGATAAGATCGGGAACAGGAGCGAAGGTTTCATGTTTAATGTATTCCACTGCAAGCAAAGGAAGTGTGTGTGCAAAGTAAGCACATTTGTTCATGATCTTCTTGAGGGGCATCTTAGAAAGACAGAAAAAAACAAACTAAGTAACAGAAAAAGAAAAAGAAAAAAAAACATTTCTTATGTACCTTCTGCCGTTTTTTCTGGCATGGTGAAAAACAATTGCAAATATAGTTGCATCCACTGAGCTGATAATAGCAAAGGGAATGTTGTAGAATTATGACAATAGCCTGGGATGCTAAGTCTTCTGAAAACAAAATTATTATCATTTTCTATGCTGTAGTCACCTTGAGAAGTAAGCAACTGGCTGCAAACAGCAAGGAAGAACTAATTATCTATGGCACGGCTCTAGGCAGCTACTGAGCTCAAATATTGAAGAAGACAGCCGGTTGGACGTTCAGAAATATTGCAACAGGGTATTAAAGACCCATTATAATTTCTATAAGATTGTTACAAAACAAGTTGTTGTTTCTTTCCTGGATACTAGCTATGTGTAACCATGGATAGATACATTTCCATTATCTACTGACTCGGCAACACTCTGGGAAAATGTCATACTTCAAGTGAACTTATAAATACAAATGTACCAAATTGCAGACGACATTGCCCTGGTTGCAATGCTAATCTGTATAGTTGCTTCTGACACAGTAATATTTCAGCAAGTCATTTTGTTGGACTCCTGATAGCAGAAATACACGGCACGTCAATGACCCTGTTCACCAGCCGGAACCATCAATGTCAAAGCGTGAAGGGGGAGGAGTCAGGCAGATTTTCACCTCAGGAGACTCTGAATCACAACATATCGCTGGTTTAAATGTGCTCAATCTCTATGATGGGAATTTTAGAGAAAATATTTATAAAGTTCAGCTTCAGACATTAAAATAACTTTAAGAATGTCCCATGTCCATTGTTTGTGGCTGGTGGTCACTGCCTCAGACTCAGAAGCTAGCTTTCATCAATGGTACCAAGCGAGGATTCTACAATAACTGCAGGGAATATACCAGTGACCATTGTGTGCAATATACATGTGTCCTCAGGGAAATTGTTAATATTTAACCACAAAGATAGAAAATGAAAAAATAGTATTTGTGTTGATTAAGGGGTTTAAATATTTGAAGGAATCTCACTTTTCTTATTGTAAATGTTTTATTTAACTTGAAACGAGAAGTAAACGCAGCTGAGGCATATAAATATATGGGCGGGTGTATCTAATGTGTGTTTGTGTATATATATATATATATATATATATATATATACACATATATATATATATATATATGTGTGTGTATATGTGTGTGTGTGGGGCAGTGACTGATGTGAATGAGTTCTCTGTACAGCGCTGCGGAATCAGTGGCACTATATAAATAAATGGTGATGATGATGATATATATATATATATCTACTATATAAATGCCTAGTGGCGTGTGTGGGGAAAATAAAAACCAAGCTGCAGCGCCACCTGCTGGGCAGAGTTATACACTGACCTATATATTTCTTGAAGGAGAAGTGACAGTTGGGAGTGGTTGGTGGTTGCCGGGGGTGACAGTGGGGAGTTTTTAACACCTTAAGTAGCTTGATGAAGGATGTGGCGATGAAGATGAAGGATGAGGTGATGGAGAAAAATGATGAGGTGGTGACATGTGGACAAAACCACGTTAAAAAAGGGAGTTTGCGTCGGGAAGTAACACTCTTCCCCTGAGGAGGCCTGGGCTAGGCCCAAATGCATGACAAGAACCCTTTTTAACACCTTAAGTAGCTTGATTTGACTAGAATGCATGAGTATCATGCACAGGTTAACTTGTATATATATATATATCATCATCATCACCATTTATTTATATAGTGCCACTGATTCCGCAGCGCTGTACAGAGAACTCATTCACATCAGTCACTGCCCCATTGGAGTTTACAGTCTAAGTTCCCTAACATACACACATGGACAGACAGAGAGTAGGGTAAATTTTTTAATAGCAGCCAATTAACCTACTAATATGTTTTTGGAGTGTGGGAGGAAACTGGAGCACCCGGAGGAAACCCACGCAAACACGGGGAGAACATACAAACTCCACACAGGCCATGGTTGGGAATTGAACTCATGACCTCAGCGCTGTGAGACAGAAGTGCTAACCACTGAGCCACCGTGCTGCCCCATATAATTGTTTCTGAGCATGTCTAAAACAGTCTATATACCCATATACTAATGGCTACTTCCAGCAGGATAACACACGTCATCTCAAGCTGGATCCACGAACATAACAATGAGTTACATGTACTTCAATGGTCTCAGCATTCGCTCCAATAGAACACCTTTGGGATGTGGTGGAACTAGATATTACCAGCATTAATGTGCAGCCAACAAATCTGCAGCAACTGTGTGATGCTATTATGTCAATATGGACCATAATCTCTAAGGAATGTGGAATGTTGACTCCATGAGACAGAGAAATCAGGGTTATCTGGGGCAAATCAGTGTCCTACTCAGTAGTAGAAAGGTATACTTAATACAGTGGCCACGGAGTCTGTTTTTGTGTGTGTGTATATATATATATATATATATATATATATCTATATCTAGCTGGGGCACATATAACATTCTAATGAAGGGCTGTTGATATACATCTGGAATACACAAACAATGGGACATAAAGTAAAACAAGTAAATGGAAATCTCTAGCAGCTGCTGATCACAAGAAATGCCTTTTTGACTTGGTGATTAATCAGACTGTGGAATTTACATCCAGACCTTAAAATCGGTCACAGAATGCAAAGTGAAATTGAATCACTTAATTGAAGAAAGACAAATATACAATTCTACAAATCCTATAATTATATAACAAAAATATTTTATTCTGCTAACCCCCCCCCCCCCAACCAATAGTCCTAGGCAATGTATACAGAAGTCAGGGTACCCCTGGTTAACTGCATGTTTCACTGAATCTGTAAGTGAAATAAAGATAACACAACCTCTACCTGGACATGACATATTTCTGCACATTTTAATGCACAATTACTATTTATTTTCTGAAATAAACAGATTGAAAACTCAAAACCGCGAATGTGCCATGTGCAAAAAAAGTGGGCAGCCTTCCAATTGATTCGTTTATGCTCGTTAAGCCTTAAATTAAGCCAGGTGAAGACAATTCCAGAGTTAAATAAATATTCTGACCCTTCTAACCTCTGAGGATGTTTGTGCTCCTCTGAGCAGATGACTAAGGTCTTGGAAATTAAGATAATTGACTGTTACAAAGCAGGGAAAGTTGTAAAAAAAACTACATCTAAGTGCTTCCAGCTTTACATTTCCACTGTCAGAGACATTATAAAGATATTGAAATTAAGGGGAGCTGTTGAAGTCAATGTAAGATCTGTCAGATCCAGAAAAAAATCTCTAAGGGGCATATTCAATTGTTGAATATCCCAGCGGCGTTAAAACTACTACCGTTATTACGGTAATAGTAAGCTGGATTTCAGCTCACGGTTTAGGGAGCTGCGAGCTGAAATCCAGCGAGAAAACTACCGTAATAACGTTTTTTCCGCGCACTATTACCGTAATAACGGAGCGCGAGATTATTGATGCCAACAATTGAATATGCCCCTAAAAGTCTTTCTCATAAACTATATGGAAAGGAGAACAGAGGAATTGCTGCACAGGATCTGCACCAATGTTTAGCTACACCAGACTAGTGGTTCACAGTACAGCGTTCAGCTGGGAATACACTTGTGCACTTATGGTGCAGATCACACGATTCATGACCAAGTGTGTGTACTCTCCCACAATCAGGCTTTATTGTACCAAACACATCGCATCTGCTGATTTAATTTTATAGACTTATTAAAGACCCCGATCAACGATGGAGGGGTGTCGGGCAATTGTGGAAGTGTATATGCTCTGACGACCAGCAGCGTAGGCAAATATCTGTAGAGCGTACAGAGTCACAATCTTTCAGCAGATGGTTATGAGAGATGAAGAGCACTGATCTGAAGGTAAATTGTGCAGGTGTGTACACATGTATCTGCATGATCATCGGGACTTTCAGTCGTTGGTGAAATCGTTACAGAAATTGCCTCAGAAGTCAGACTGCATCGGGGTGTACAGTTTTACTAGCAAAAATTGATCTGCATGGAAACCTTTTCTATAGCTTCAAATCAATGTCTGTATTACGCAACACAATACTTAGATCATACCTGCCAACTCTCCCGGAATGTCCGGAAGACTCCCGAAATTCGGGTAGGTCTCCCGGTCTCCCAGGAGAGCAGGAAAACATCCTGCATATGGTATCTGCTCCTCAAAATGACGCGATTCACTGTGAATCGCATCATTTTGGCCCCGCCACCCACGTCAAAATGCCGTTTTTGTCACGGGGGGCAAAATGACACAAATTACCGTGCCCCACCTCTCCCGCCCACCAACCACGCCCCCCTGCCTGGGATCTCCCGGAATTAACTTACCAAAGGTTGGTAAGTATGACTTAGATAAGCCGTAATCTTTTTGGAGAAAAGTGCTGTAATGGTTAAACAAAAATTTTACTTTTTGGCCACAACAACAAAAGCTGAATATAGAGTAGATATTGTATCCTCACTTTAAACTCTGGCAGGGTTGTTTCATCTATTGTTTCATTGTATTCCTGTGTGGTGTTATGATCATCAATTCTGTTACTATTCTATTATATCCCTTCCTACTATTTATCTTATGTTTAATCCTTCTGCCTGACTGTACTGCACTGTTGTTTATGTTGGCGCTATACCCAAAGAAGCCGGAAAAAGATTTCTCTGCAAACCATACAAATAATATTTTTCCTACCACTTATTATGCTTTAATGAATACATAAAAAATGTTACATAAAATATAAATCATTGATGTATTATAGAAAGAGGGGAACTGTCCTCTAAGACCCTTTCTTGGTTGCAAAATTATCTCTGTTTCCCTAAGAAGTAAAATATATATTTTACCTCCGTATTGTCTAGAAAACTCTATTTTCACCAGCCACTGGTTTGGACTGATCGGTGTGTGGACTATTTTGTACCATATGTCAAAATTAGGAATGTTGGCTTGCAGGAGGTAAGCAATAACGGTTCTGTTAACGTTTCTATACATACCACAAACAATTTACATATTTGTAACTACTTTTCTTACACATAAGCGATATTTACTAACATTTATCTGCAAATTTTCACAAATCTAAAGCAACCAATCAGCAAGTAGCTTTGATCTGACTTGTGCAAGTGAGCAATGCAAACATAGTAAAGAAACATATAAATACATGAATAATAGCACTGTACTTTGCAATCACCATATAAATAACAGTACTGAACAATATAAATAGTTAATCTCTGCAGGTCTCAGACAGCAAAGGTTGATATAATAGTATGACCTAAATAAGTATTTTTTTATTATATTTTTTTATTATTATTATTATTGCATTTTAAAATTCATGAATGGGCTGCCTATTTTATTATTGTACAGTTACTTTTTTTTAGCTCCTTTATAATAATAATAACTCAAATAATTATATGCATTGTGTGTGCGTGTGTATATACATATTCCACGCCAGTAACTCCTGTTTATATACTAAAGTACCGAACAAATCACTTTCTCCCTATAATATCCTGTTACACACAGCTTTAATTGCTAAAAATAACCGAGAAAACAAGGCTAATTAAAAATCTCATCATCTGTTCCTCATTTTATTTTTATTTATTTTTTCTGCACAAGGCTCACCTCACTGCTCATTGTAAAGTATGTTTTCCATTTTTAATATGATACCAGTTCCTGATATTCTTTTTCTGACACGGTTTTAATTCCGGAGTGTTTTGAGGTCCCACAAAATCCTTGGGGGGTTTCTTAAATTGGTTTCCTGGGACTTGTTTTCCTACACAGTGGTGCCCTAATTTACACTTCATAATTTGCAGCACCGCATGTGAGGCATCTTGATCAGCCCGAACAAGAAAATCCGAACCATAATTAATTTCCAAGGCAGCGGGGACTTGGTTATGAAGTTTGCAAGGAGGAACAACACAGGAAGGAGGACGTAAGTGACAGCAGGTTAATGCAGCTGTACTTTTCCTGCCTCTCTTACCTTGAGTCAGAGTATTTGGTGAGCCTGTTACTGTGCAGTGGAATGTTGAACAAGTGTAGGTCTCTTTTCCTGGGACAGATAGCAGCTGTTAGACCTGGCTACTTTTGTACCAGTACATGCTGTACAGAGAGCTGAACGCACACACAGTTCTAATACATATTATAGGGATTAGAGTTGTCTGGAGTCCCCCTGCCTGTCATATGTCAAAACCCTCAACTGCAGCAGTAGCACTGGCCAGCGTAGGAGAATGACATCCGTCATACAACCTGAATACTGTGATTAATTGTTGGTCAGGGTGTATTTATTCTGTAAAATACTAGATGTGTATGTTTGGTTTCCACATGTTTGTGTGCATGATATCTATGTCATACAAAAGTTAACGGTGTGGTGTGGTAGCAGACATCCAACTGTAGGTCCCTAGGTTTTGGTATACAATAATTTAGTTTACTATATATATATTTGGCTCAGTGGTTAGCACTTGTGCTTCACTGCTCCTGACGATCTGTGTGGAGTTGGTATGTTCTCCTCGTGTTTGCGTGGGTTTCCTCCGGGTGCTCTGGCTTCCTCCCACTCTCCAAATACATACTAGTAGGTTAATTGGCTGCTATTAAAAAATTACTTTAGTCTCTTTTGGTCTGTGTGTGTGTGTGTATGTTAGGGAATTTAGACTGTAAGCTCCAGTGGGGGCAGGGACTGATGTGAGTGAGTTCAGTGCTGCGGAATTAGTGGCGTTATATAAATAGCTGCTGCTGCTGATGGTATACACACCCACAAAGCGGTGGAAGTGGGGTGTATACGGTGTCATGCCATGCTGCCACTTCTCCTACTGCCTTCATTGTACACCTATCAACTTACATTCTCATTAGCTTTTTCATACCACCACTTCTAAATTTCCCCTTCGACCACTGCCACTCCAAAAACTTACTGCCACCTTAATTGTTTTCTGACTAAAATAACTAGTTTGTGTTGTGTGTTATTGTGGCAGAGAGTATAGAATGTATAGAATGTAATTGTGGATATAGAATGTAAGCTTCCGTGGGAAGGGGACTGCTGTGAATGATTAAACATTCTCTGTAAAACACTGTATAACACGGAGCCATGGATAACAACTACCTCTTTTATCCGTCTACAAATGCTGTATGTCTGCTGTGCGTGCATATGGCTTGGATAATGTATTATTACATTGTCTTGTTTAGCAAACCATACAGGTAGAATCCTTCTTGTGAATAGCTAATGTTTCCATCTCAGTTTCCCTGGCTGCCCTCTGTCTACTGTACAGCACACTGTGGATATTTCTTGTGACATTATTCACGGGTCACAAGTATTTCTAAAGGTCACAGTGAGTTCTCTGATGCAGTGCAGGTGGACCACACCAAACAATGGGAGCACGCCACGGGACTCTAATTCAGAAATAACATATTTAAATGAGAAGGCATTGCAAAACATAGTTTTATTTTAATCATTAAGCCGTTACTTCACGATTGCAAACAAACTGCCAGGCATCACTTCATGTGTTAAGCCAGAACAAGCATGCAGATCTGTCAAAGTGATTATATCATTAGCTGACATCACATGAACTATGTCTATCATATGTCTGTAGCCACAGCAGAGGTCTGGACAAGGCAGAGTGACCAGGAGCCTGATTCATTAAGGATCTTAACTTAAGAAACTTCTTATTTAAGTCTCCTGGACAAAACCATGTTACAATGCAAGGGGTGCAAATTAGTATTCTGTTTTGCACATAAGTTAAATACTGACTGTTTTTTCATGTAGCACACAAATATCAACTTTAGATTTCAGTGTACAAATAAGCTATCAAGTTTGTGTGCTACATGAAAGAACAGTCAGTATTTAACTTATGTGCAAAACAGAATACTAATTTGCACCAGTTGCATTGTAACATGGTTTTGTTCAGGAGACTGAAATGAGAAGTTTCTTAAGTTAAGATCCTTAATGAATCAGGTCCCAGATTTGCCAGTATATGGGCAACATTAAAGACATTCCTAAGTTTTATGCCCTGTATTAAAGCACTTGTTATAACAAGCACATTATGTCCACATTTGGCTACAGTGATTTGTAATACTCTTATAACTTACACTACATGGTACGTATTGCAGCATTAATATTTTAACATAGGTGATTTGTTTGGTATAATGTTTCCATAAATTAGCATTCTCAAAGTTATCCATTGCACAGATGTTGTTAGAATACACATACTTTCTATTTAGAATATGGATAGGCGTATAGGGATGTATTAACGGATGGCTAAAAGTGAGTGTTGCTATTTTTTTAATTAGAAAATTGGAGAAATGTTGAAAAAAAATAAATTAGTTTCTTAAAAATAGTTGTAAAAAACAACATTACACCACAGCTAAATTGTTAATTTATGCAGTGTTCTTTATTGGTTGGGAACGAGTCCCACAGAACACATTACTTTTGTGTATATCAGTGTACATGTAATGTTCTTACAGAGAATTGGGACATTTTATTTAAAATGCTATTACACATAAATATCAAGTTAAAAAAAAAGATAGTTTTGTTGTCCATGGTGATTATTCCAAAAGGAAAAGAGGGGATTATTTGCAGTGAAAACTACAGTAAAATTCACATATACGAGAACTCTCCAAAAGCATTGGATAACAAGAGATCACACAGGGCAAATTATAACCATGCAGAAACAAAACAAAAATAAAAAATAAACATAACATGGCATATTATATAACATGGTGCAAATTGAACAAGGTTGCTATAAGAGATCGCTATTAGATGTGAGACCTTATTGCTGCTGTTCGATTATCGCACAGAATGTACTATATGTCATTACTCGGCATCAGGACAGGGGGCGGAGCCACGTCACAATGTGGGCCTGGTTACACCGTGATGGGGGTGTGGCCATGTACCCAGAGGGTTATATTCCATTGTAAAGTACAAGGCTGCCCATTAGATATCTCCCTCATGGTGCGCTGTGCCAGGTCACCGCTGCTCTGCTGTGCTATGCAGAGGAGCTGTGAACGGAAAATAAAGCTCAGCGTTTCCACCAATGGGACAAACATGTCCCTGGGCAGGACAGAGTCCTTAAATCGGGACTGTTCTGCTGAAATTGGGACAGTTAGGAGGTGTGATATACGTAAGCCTAATATGTGCTATTATCTTAGTTCAGAGGCAAAGCATGGACTACAGTCAGGGCTTTCAGCATGTTTCCCTGTTAATTATGTCCAAAACCCAGCCCAATTTTTTGTTCTCCCCAGGATTTCTTCAATGGGTTTATGCATTTCATTCATGTTTACACGAGGAAAAGATAGTGAAAGGAAAGGACACTGTAGGTCATATGAATACTTGGATGTCGCTCCTCCTTCAACTGGAATATCCAAACCTAATTGCTTAAGGAGAAATTTTAGCATTATTTGTAACCATCAAAACTATTTGAACATAAGATTGAATTTAGCATAATGTATATGATATAAGATGAGTTATTAGTAGGTTATTATTGTATTGTCACAATGATAGAATTACAGAGTCGGGCTCTTTTCAGTTGATGACAGCAATGAATGTCCCGGTGAATAAATGTAGTAAGTGCTGTAGAAGGAATAATTAATTTTGTTATTTCTGAGCCAGAATGTTTCGTTTCAGAGTCACAGAAGCTAACGAAATTCGTTAGGACATGTGTATAGCCATAACAAGGCGGTTTTAATCAGTGTGACAATAGTGAATGAATGAATATTGTGCTGTCATTCTCCGAACTAGAGGACCAGATGAAGAGCACAGATCTGAAGGTAAATCGTGTCAGTGTGTACACATGAATCATCAGACTGATCGGACTTTCAGTTGTAGGGACAATCGTTTCAGATAACACGTCGATCAGAAAATTCTTCAGTGTGTACCTAGCCTAGAAATGTGTTTAATGCTTTTGTTTTGGTAACACTGTCCTAAAATGGTATTTGTTAAGTAGGTTAACCCATGAATAAAAACTGATGAATCAGCAGTAACCCTTTTGTTACACAGGGTTATGCAATAACGATCCTTTGATAAATGGAGGCCTTTAAGGTGTATTTTAGTGTGTTGCAGATGAGTTACAGGTATAGACTATTGTTTTCTTGATTATCAGAAAGTGATTCAGAAGTAGCCCGCTGGATGTTACTGTATTGCTGTGAAGCCTGTCCATCACTCAAACTCACTCACTTAGACCATTAAAGGACAGTAAACCCAAAAACTGAACATTCTCCCATAAGAACCCTAAAAGTAAAATTGTTCTTTGTTAACCTAATATTATAGAACACAGTTGTTTTCTTAAAGTATTGTACTATCACTCACTTCATTACACAAATCTGAAACGACTCCAACATTTGGAGGATATTATCCTAACTGGACCTCAAAAAAGCCATGTCAAAAATTTCAGACTATTTGAGCTGCTGTGACATCACTGTTCCTGTCCCTATGTATGAATTCAAACAGACCATTTCTGCAGAGCAAGTCTACAAGCTTCTCATTCACCCCCTGTCTACTCTGTTAGAGAAGGATCTCTCTCCTAACATGGCAAAGAGAAGGGTGAATCAAAGCATAGTGGAGATATTTAGTATAGTAACTACTCCATTGCTTTTATGTAAGTCATTTAGCTTAGGAAAATACACAAAGCCTGGGAAATCCCCATTTATATATCTAATGACATAAATTCTATGAGCTCATTCAAGACGAGAGTTCTTAGTTGAACTAGCCTAGCGGCATATACAATGGTTTATTCTTGTACAAAGACCAGAATTGTTACATCATGATGCCAGCGGTGCCAGCCCAGACCTATATGAGCAAATAAAGAGAGTTAAAAAGGGTGGTGTAGGGGAGTTTGTATTTCAATTAAAGTATACACTTAGGGCCTGAGTCATTAAGGAGAGCAAAGCAAAAAAAAGGAGTAACTTTACACCTTGGCAAAACCATGTTGCATCGGAGGCAGAGGTAAATTTAAAATGAGGGGACAGATTTATAGTTGGGGTCGGGCATGTCCTAGATCAACTTTAAATATCAGTGTAAAAATAAAGTATTCGTGTGCTAGATGACACATAAAACAGCCAGTATTTTCTTTATGTGCAAAATAATAAATTAATTTGCACCCCTTTTATTGTAACATGGTTTGTCCAGGATCAAAATGACTACTTTTTTTGCCTTGTTCTCCTTAATGACTCAGGCCCTTAAAGAGTATCTTAAGCTTCTCAGGTAGTATATATGCTTTCAATGCGCCTTACTATAATATAGAGTAAACTACATGATATAATGTATGAATATATTTTAAGTGTAAATTGCTTCCAATTGTACATAAGGCTCAAAATGTTTTGCTGTTAAAATTGAACAGAATAGAAGCAAAATTAAAAAAAGAAAAACTAAAAACATAAATAATTGAACAATTACTTTTCCTGTTGCATAAAAATACTTAACTCAATTTTTTAAAAAATGTTTTATTACTTAATAATGCTATATTGTTAAAGTATCCCACTGCTGTAGTAAATTTATGTGCTGAACTCTAAAATAGATTAGGGGCTAGATTTACTAAGCTGCGGGTTTGCAAAAGTGGGGATGTTGCCTATAGCAACCAATCAGATTCTAGCTGTCATTTTGTAGAAGGTACTAAATAAAAGAAAGCTGGAATCTGATTGGTTGCTATAGGCAACATCCCCACTTTTTCAAACCCGCAGCTTAGTAAATCTAGCCCTAAGTGTGGCTAATAAATTCCATTATCGTGTCGGGCTGAATTCTGTTTATAAATGTTATCCTTTCTGCCCCTAAAATAAATTTCTCGTTCTCGTTCTCTAGTCATCTAGAGACTTCGTCCCACCCTTCTGGTTCAATCAACACTCACAGTTCAGTTCTCTGCACAGCAGCAGAGAAAAACACCAGCAAAACATCGCAGTGACATTGAAGGATGTGATGACCAGCAAAGCAACTGTGTAATGGAATCTAGAGAACTAAGGAGGCTACTAGGCTAAGAGAGGTTTAAAATGTTCTTGTGATGAGCAAACTAACCGTAACGCTTAGAGATCTCTGTGCACTTGGAGGTCAGTAAGCTCGCTCCTGAAAAATGGGGCTTCAGACTCGCTGCCCTCACTTACATAGGTCAGAGGTTTTGGGAAATGGGAACTGCTGTGACAAAACAAAACTGCTGTTAAAAACCCTGGTTCAAGGGCAATATCTCCAAGAGTTTCACATTCATAGCTGACCCAGGTTTTGATAGGACAGTGTGGAGTGATCTGTCATAAAAGTGTACAACTTGCCTGCTAAAGCTGGGTACACAGTACAGAAATTTCAACCAACTTTTTATGCCGAGCGATTTTACATGCGATCGATGTTCCGATCGCTCGGTCCATGGACTGCATACACATTAGCCTTGTTTAGGACGATAAAGGGAAGAGCGGACGTCCCTTTAGCGACTTCTTACAGCTATGTTATCATGAGCAATGATTGTAATTTCGTACTCACTGTTGTGGATCGGTCAGAAGTTTATACACACTACACAACGGAAACGAGATTGGAACGAAAATATTAAACGGTACGAGCAACCAAATGAGGCGACAATCGTCCATTTGGGCAGACTTTCGACCATCGTGTCACTACACACACTGACCCGACTTTTGAACGAGCGGTCATATGTCGGCTGATTATTGGATGAAAACCGTGTAGTGTGTACCTAGCTTTACAGTGCAGGGGGCTTTTTGGGGGGGCTGAACCAAAATTCAAGAGAATGCAGCTCATCCATTCACTAGGAACAAATGACATAATTGGTTATATTTTGGTTTAGTCCACAAATGACTGCTTCCATTGTGTGTAGGCGACAAGTACACTCAATGTCATCATCATCATCACCATCATCACCATTTATTTATATAGCGCCACTGATTCCGCAGCCCTGTACAGAGAAGTAATTCACATCAGTCCCTGCCCCATTGGAGCTTACAGTCTAAATTCCCTAATATAGACACACACTCACACACAGACAGAGAGAGAGAGACTAGGGTCAATTTTGATAGCAGCCAATTAACCTACTAGTATGTTTTTTGGA